>NC_047529.1:37514923-37582991 GCF_012275295.1 Melopsittacus undulatus | reverse complement strand
GACATTTACAGGAAAAGAAAATCTATTCCAAAGAAGTGGATGCCAAGATCTGCTTCCTCTATTTCTCTGCCAAACTCCCTGGGCACCACCCTCTCCCAGCTTTATTTCCTGGACTCTCTACAACTCTCAACTCACCTCATTCCAGATCCCACCCTTCCATTTCCTCATCACCCTCCTTCTCCAAACACAGACTCATCCCTGACTTTATCCCACCCCTTGTGCAGATGTTCCCTCCTCTTTCTCTCTCTCTCATGTGCACAAATGTTGTCCACACCCGTTCTCGTTCTTCACTTATCCCCAGTGCCTTCACCATCTGGGGAACACTTTCCATCTCTGAAACCCATTTCCAGTTCCAAGTCTCCAGGTTTTTGTTAGCATGAACTGCTTTACTGTTCTGCACCAAGCCTTTGACTCTGTTAATCCCCCAAAACATATACACTGCAGATTCATCCTGCTTTACCTGCTTCTGAAGCCAAGCATTCTCCTTTCATCTGCTCCTGACCCTGTTCCTTCCAAGCCACACTGCTCACCTTCACACACCACTTCCAATACCATGAACATCATTAACTTAGAAAAAGTGCTTATATACTACATAAGTTATTAATGGCCAATCTGGAAACAAAGAGTATCAGTAAAACCTTACACGCTGTAATAAGCTCAGAGTGATTCTGCTCAGTGGACTAGACACAGAATTGTGCGAGTCTCAAGTACAGATAGTTTAGGACACCTATGTAATGTATTAAACTAAGCTCTTTGTAAGGACATGAAGTTTTCTGCTGAATGAGCACAAGATCAAAATTGTCATCACATCCCAATCCAGAAACAGTTTCCCCAAGGTCCTGCCTCTTGCTAGCATTTATGCAACCCATCTGGGTATGTCCTCTGCAATTTGCTGCTCAGAACCAGCAGCAACTAGGCAGAGGAGACACTGTTCTGCTAGAGGAGCTGCAGTATTTACACCTTCTCTTTGCTCCCCCAATCTTATTAAATGTATTTTTACAAGCCAATCAGTAAAAGGAGCAATACAGGCTATCATGAAGCCCTGATTAGGTGACCTACCTGATACAGCTCAGAGCTGGGTCATTCAAATTGCTGATGATGCCACAGCAGCAACCTCTGCCCTGCTCAAACCCTCCTCTTTAGACTAGCATCTTTCCCTTATCTCCTGGTTCCCAATCACTTTGCTTCCCCCTCACACCTCCTTCTCAAGCTGTCCAAGCTCAGTAAGTAAGTGGGCCTGAGCAGAAGTGTGTAATCACTAGCCAGAGCAGATGCTTTTCTCAATTCCCATCCATTGGCTGCCATCTGAGTACATACCCTTGCTGCTCTTGAAGTGACTGAGAAAGGTGGACCTCAAAGCCACATTTTAGAAACAGATAGGAAAATTAAGAGGCAGAACTACTTGGACAAAAATTACAGAGAAATAGTAATCCAATCAGAACCATCTTGCAGTCCAGTCACAGGATGCTGCTTCCCCTATGATCTTCAACATTCCTTTCAACCCAAACCATTCTGTGATTTACTGCTAATTAAACTTGTAAGGCTTTCATTATATTTAGTTTCACAACAGAAATTACAGCCTCCTTTCATTCCATGTATTGTTAAGATAGACAAGAAGTCCTAGCGATCACAGCTGTAAGATTTGAGGCATCAGTGATCATGTCAGGTCCTCGTATTTAAACACAAAAGTAGTCCAGACATCTCCAAATCCAAAGAGTCTGTCAAAACAGTGTCTGAATAATTTTTCAGAACATTAAACCTTCCATTTACTCACAAGAGTGAAGTGAGGAAGACTCCAGCAGTATTTTTATACTACATGCAGAAGAGGCATATTGGTGTTTAAATGCATCCACTCTATCACAACTCCAAGAGTCTTCAAATAGTGCTGGACCTGACACCCACATTGGGAATTAGTAGTTAGAAACTAATTAGATCCAAGCCTTCTTGTTCAACAGCAAGGACATCTTGCACCTCCAAGCCACCAAATCACCACAGCTGCTGTTGAGATTTATGCTGTTCAGATCTAATGGACAAGTTTGTGGTTCTGATCGGTCTTGAAGGAATACATAGCAGATCCAAGGTGCCTGTTACATCCAGTAGGCATTTGAAATCACGAGTTTTCTGTTTGTATAATCACATCTGTGAGAGTTAACAGAACAAAAATCTTACCTCTTTGGGTAAAGATGTTAATTTGTTTCTATCGGCATTCAAATTGTTCAGCTTCTTTAGTTTTCCAATGCTCTTCGGCAATGACTGTGCAAAGAAAACCAAAAAAATATGCAAACAGAATTTACAAATTCAGGGTCAGAAAAAAACTGTTTTCATTTAAAATGAATAGACCAATCCATTTTCAAAACTGGAATGTTGTTACCTTTGTTACTACCAGGCCTTCCAAAAGATATCTAAGGGTTTATCTTGCAGAAGAAACATCCAAGGAATATCAGTTTCTAATACAAATTCCCTGATGAGGTAGTTATCTCTGCACTCAGATGACAGATGTGTAATAGCTGTGTACAAAAGTATGTATGCAGAATGCCCATACTATATAACTTTAGGATCCCTAAACAGCTAATTGATAGGTAAGCTTCTAACTTAGGTGCTATGAATTGACCTCCAGAAAGGCATCCTTTCAACAGGCTTAAGCTCCTAACTCAACCAAGCACCAACCTAACCTAAGAAATGCTCTAACCTAGACCTTTATACTACTCTCCAAGTGTGAATGTCATGTGAAAGCAGTTTCAAAATAATGGAAGGAAACACTTAAAGGAAGGAAGTCTGAGATTTTACTTTAATTGACCACATATCATAGTGAATACCTGGTTGGAGATCAGCAGAGCAAGGAACACCGCAGCTCTGCGGTGCTTGGGGCTTCTATTCAGTTTCAGCAAGCCTGATCCAGATAACGTACAGCAAAAACTGGCACCACCACCATACAGCACAAACTCAGCATTAAAAACACAACAAAGTAAGTGATACTTGCATTCCACATGCTTCAATTCCCTTACTGGCCATGAAAGATTCAAGAGTGAATATGTAATTGCTTAAGCCTTTGGAAGGATGGATTGTTACTACATACAACTTGATCTTCAGCATGCATTTAACAGGTAAGAAATAAGATGCATTTATAGGAAACTTGCTACTTAGCAGCAGCAAGGGTAACTAATCTTACAAGCTAAGTGATTCAGCACTTAGCAGCAAGTCTTATTACTGCCAGCAATTTGAGCAGCCATGATCGTGCTTACCTGCAGCTGGTTTTCTGTTAGAACCAGTTCAGTAAGGCTTTCGCATTCTCCAATTGAATCTGTTAGTTGAATAAGTTTGTTCTGATCAACCTTCAGAATGGAGAGCCTCCTCAATTTTCCTGGAGAGAAAGAATACATTTGTTTAGTTTAGTAACCTCTGATACCTATTTGAATTGCAGAGAATTTTACTGCTGCAAAGCTTTTAGAAATACTCTAACATAATTTTTTTCAGGTTAAAAAAAAACAAAAACAATCAAGCAGTGCTTCACTTTGTGCTTGAAATATTTCTGCAGGTTTCTAGCATCACTGAATACTTACTATTAATATTCCTATATAATATTTAAGTATATTGAATTGTATTAAAGTTACAATCTGAATGATAGCCCATGCAATTTTCAAGGAGGTATCTACCCAAAGGCCTATAAAGAGGAGAAAGTTATCAGTGATACAATGTTTATTAATAAAAAAGTATTCAGAGAGCACCTACATTTACTCATCCAAAGTAGCCAAATGGAACCAAAGTGACAACCCAAATCCAAACAGAACCAAGATCTCCTTGTCCTAACACAGAACCCAGTTAGTCAGACATGAAACCCAAGTTTATTTTCTGGACTAGAAATCAAATTTCTTCAAAGGCCTTCTCCCCAGGAAGGACAAAATACTGTTTCAGAGCAGAAAGCTTGCATTGTTCTGCTCCTTTTCACCTCTTTTTTGGTCTTCAGTGCAAAGCAAAGGAGAGTGCAAACAGAGAATTCAAGTGACATCACCAGCTGCTGACACCTCCCTGCCCATGCCTACATGGTACAAAATAGCCTAATAGGCTGGCACATCAAATTTGCTGATGCCAAATCACGAAGAGACAGGTGATACACAGAAAGACAGCAAACTAAACAGAAACCTAAGGTTCAGCAAGAAGCACAGTTCTGCACCTGGGCAGAACAGATCTGTGCACTGGGTACGGGCTGGGGAGGAATAAGCTGCACAAGAGCCCTGCTGGCAAGGGCTTGGGAACTATGCTGGGCACCAGGTTGAACATGAGTTAGTAGTGAGCTTTCACCAGAAATAAGCAAACACTGGGTGGACCACATTAGGAGAACTATGGGCAGCAGATAAATGGAAGTTACTATATCCCATCTACCCAGCACCCATTAGGCCACATCTGTAAAATCATACTTCAGCCTTTCAGGAAGTAGATACAACTCAATTTCTGATGTACAACTGTACTGGCCAGCTCAGATCATCAGAGAGGGCTGCTACAACTCTCTACCAAACACACACTAGCCAACAGTAGGACCCATAGTAGTCACCCCACTCCCCAGGTTTAACTTCTAGAAAACTATTTTGCTTTTCTTAGGCTTATATAGCATACGGAGGGAAGGGGAATGTTTGTTCTTTTCCACAATCCCAGTTAAACCACATTCACAAGTCCTCCTTGAAGAAGGCAGACTCCTGCAACATAAAACTCTCCAGAAAAAGTTGATGAGAAACAATCTCTTGCTGACTACTTGTCACAGCTACTACGAGGTTAATATTTACCTTAAAAAAGGCTCTGGTAATGCTTCAGAAAACATTCTTCAGTTATTAAACCTGTTATAAGGGGTCACACAGTGCAAGGTTGTAGTTTGGATCCTCCCTCAAGGGTGAGGTGTAATGGGTTGCAGCTGGAACAGCCTTCCACTGGGTTCAGTATAGGATTAATCATGTGCAACTGAAGATAATTACACATCCCCATTAAACAGGACATTTTTTTTTTGTAGTGATACTGTCAGTCAGTCTTATCAAGACCCACAGCATGTTACAAGCTACAATTTTACAATGTTATGATATTGACACGGACATGGTAGGAACAGAGGACATAATAACTGTCATTTTGTTCAGGTAGGTATCAAGTAAAGACCAAAAAAGGATTACAAGGTAGTCATTATGCAGACAATTAAAATGTGAAATTAATAGAGCTATGCTTTTCATACTAAGCAAAAAAAAAAAAAAGGAAAAAGAAAGACAAAATGCTGAGGCAAGCTCATCTTTTGCACAAAAGGACTTCAAAAGACCTGAAAACAAATTACTTCCAATTTAGAGTGGATTAAATGGTTCTGTGTGATAGCATGTACCTTGTACTTACCAATGCCATCAGGTAAGACCTGAAGTAAATTTTGAGAAACAAGCAAGTCTGTTAAAGAAGTCAGACCACTAATTTCTTCAGGAAGGCATTCCAATTTATTTTCAGAAACATCCAGACAAAGCAGGTTTTTCAGGTTTCCTACTTCCTGTGGTACAAGGAAAAAAATTTAAGTCATGCCCACACATGTAACAAAGCAATTTGAAAAATGTACCATGGCAATGAAATTCCAGAAAGAAAAACATTTCTCTGAATGACCTCTGCATTGGCCATTCTTTGTATGACCTTAAAATGCAGAATAAAGTAAATAACTACATTTTACATATGACAAAACAAGTGATCCAGACACAGTTCCTTATTCTATTAAGACTGGCTTCAGAAGCCAGGCAAGGTATGCTAAGCATACCCAGGCAAGCACCAGCCAAAACTGGAGTTTTCCTCAAGTAAAGACTGCAAAGTTGTTTTTTCAGAACCAGAGATTATCAACCTCCATGTAATTAAAAGTCTGCCCCTCCCAATTAACCCTAGGCAAATTAGGATTAGTTTCTTCTGGCTGATACAGCAACATGCCATGACATCTAGGGATTTCATATCTTCAGATCTCCCAACTGCAACAAATGTAGAAATAGGAATAGGGAGTGTTGCTCTAGCAAGCATATTTGAACTGTCAAATTACACTGCCATCATCTACAATTATCAATGATTACTTAATGTATTTTTTTTACAATGGTAATCCAACAATTAGCTTAAAATTCTGACAGAGAAATGCCTTTGTCCCTATTAGCCATCAGAGCACACTCCCATTCCCCATGTATACAGATACCCCTATACACACTCCAGAATAGTTCTCATTTTAGTCATCCAAATCATATTCCAGAGAACAGAATGGCTGGGGCAGAAGTGTCCTTTACTTTTACATATATAAAGTTTTCATACAGTGACAGCCTTGATCCTAACTGACAAGATCATTCCTTTTATTTTAGAAATGTTTGCTTCTCAAAGGAATCTTCCACTAAACATACACACACATCCCCTTTATCCTACAAGTTCATCTTTTGGACATTAAATAAAATACACAATAATGGCCAGCTTCAAGAAAAACAGCTGCTGAAGTCACACTCAACCTTTTATGAGTGAGTATCAATGTTTAACTACATCTACTTAAAAAATTATTAGGCCAAGCCAACGGTAACAAAGCCAACAAAGCCCACTAAATTGTAGCTCATTTCCAGGTAACACTGTTGACAATGAGATCAATACAGCAAATAAAAGCAAACTGCACAAGGACTGGAAGAAAACAGGTTTTCTCTCTACAGAAAAACTTTATCACAGTTCTTAAGAATTTAGAGCACTGTAAGCTTTAAATGCTAAGGCCCCTCATCCCATGACTGATGTCAGATGGGGGATTTGCTTGCAGAGATCAAAATTTCTATTTATGGCAACAGTTCTGTTATTGTACTTCTCCAAAACACTGTATTTGAATGGATGAAGGTGACTGAAAAGAGAAAAAAAACAACCAAAAAACAAAAACCAAACAACCCCAATGATTCATCCACAAAACTGTCAAAACTACAATTCAGATAGATACAAAAGGTGAGGGTTAGCTCAGCCAATGAGTAGCTCCCTGATAATTGAGAGTGTTATTGGCAGATGTGTCATCCTTTAAATTGAACAACTCCTTTGTCAAAATGTTTAAAAGAAAATGTCTGACAACATACGATACCATGTACAATCCCTTGCAGAAGAACCTACAAAGAGAAAACTCTTACACATCCAAAACCAAACCCTGGCAAAGTGAACTAAGAAAACTACTTGATTTTAAATCACCTCCCTGTAAGAGTGAACAAAAAGGTTTTGTTTGAAAAGCATCTTCAAAACAGCATCAGTAGAGCTCATCTTTACCTGAGGTATTTCAGCTAATTGGTTTCCATCCAACCAGAGATCTTTAAGATTGAAAAGTGCACCAATTGTTTCTGGCTATAACATAGAAAGTAATAATGTTAAGTAGTATAGGAGCTTCCAGTAAAAACCAAATGACCACCCCATAATTACAGTTTGAGCAACCCAGTCCTTACTCCAAGCACTACTTAGAGGTACAATGGTTAAATGCAGCAAGGGTGACTGCAAGCATTTGGGAACTCCATCATACAAATTAATTGCTATAGCTTAACAAGCTATCACACTTTTCCTGACATGCACTAACAAATTATATGCACACTCTTAATCTACTGCAAATCCACCATTTGAATCACCTTAAGGGAGATGATGGGTATCTTTTGGTAGATCTATCTCCCAGAACATTGAGACACTGCGATCCTCAACAGTTTGCCTCAGTCCCTCCCCAAAGATTCCTACTCCCACTGTGAAAATAGCTGAGCTTTCATCTGTGCTCAGCCCATCCAGCTCCCTACAGAAGCCCATGCATTCATTGCAACTGCAAATAGAGACAAGAGTCCGTGCCATTCTGCTCCTTTTTCTTTCTGTAGGAAAAACCTGTGCAGTGCTCATATTTTCTAGAGATCAGCTGCAGCTCTGTTGGGTAAAGTAACATACTGAACAAGACTAAGCAGATACGGGAAGTACCATCCCACTGCCAAAATACATCTGTACATATAAAGCCGCTCCCTCCATAAATTTTTCCTTCTTCAATTTTGAAAATCTTACACATATTTAATCTAAATGATGCATAAAACAAGACCAGTGTGCACTTTCAGTGGTATGTTCTCTTACCAAGTGATAAAGTTCATTGTTTCCTAAATCAAGTTCTTCTAGTCGCTGCAGCTGGGCAAGTGATCTGTAAGATAAGTCGAAACAAAACCACATCAGTCTAAACCAACAGAAGCCCCATATATTTGAATGAGCTCATTTTACTGAGACTTGTATTTCAAATTACAATGTATTATAGACAGACAGTTATTTTACTGGGCATAAACTATTTTCAGTAATATCTTACTGAAAAAAATAATTTGGTTTGCCAGTGTAATGGTATGCCCTTTAAACATAAAACTTAGTATAGGCAATCACATAATTATTCTTTATTTTAACCATCAGTCCCTCAGGGTGGACAATGACACAGAGTTTAGTACAGTTGGTTAGATTTATTTTTAAGGGAAATCTACAGTTCCGCAACTGGATAAAAATTCCCTATAGTGATCATATGTAATGGTGTGATTCAACAGTCAATAAATCCATCATTTATTTCTTCAACATGATCTATCTGTTTCTGAAGTATTTTAGGTTGGATTTGAGGATGCAAAGAGATGAAAGCCCATAAGGATGCAAAACAAGTTCTTTGAACATGAGCATACACAGAGGGCCATCCTTCTATTTTAAAAGCAGTCTGCTGCAGAGCTCTTGCTTACCTTCCCCAAAGCCACAGTAGCACAAAAGCCAAGACTTGCCAGCTACATTATTGACAGTCAGAATTTTCCAGAAGCAATAAAATGGTCAAGATTTATGATAGCTTTATTTTGACACTGCATGCAAAACCTAGCTAACAAATCTTCTGACCACTGACATTTAAAGTGCCTTGTTAAAATAGTAACAGCTGCAACCAAGGTACTGGGTAGACTGACAGAAAAAAAAGGACCCCAAAGAAACTAGGGAAGGGATTCTGATTAAAATAGGTTAAATCCATTACAGTATTCACTAGACTATGCAAAAACGCACAATAGGAGTCACCGAATCCATTGCAAGAAGCAGACAGGTCATAAAGGAAGAAAAATACTTTAATAGATAAAGAAGAGGCTTCTTCCAGTCAGCTGGAAAGGATCTCCAAAATATAAGTTATCTAATTAGCCTTACAGAAGACCACCAATTCCTCTGTCGTAATACAGACTTCACAGAAATATCTAGCTATTTTTCTTCCCCAAAAATTACGGAGGGAAGAGTCAGACTGCAGACATCAGTAGTCCTAGTTTGTCACCAAGGCTTTGATCCCTTGGTTTTGGAAGCTTTTGGTTACTTAGCCCCAAACACAAATGCTTATTTAAATGCTGTGAAGGTCTAGAGTGGAAATCTCTCAGATCCTATTACCCTACTTTCACAGTTATGAAATTTCAGCATAAAAACAACCCAAACCACCATTCCCACTGCTGATGTGCTCATTCAAGGTGTGCAGGAAGAAACATTTAGCACTTCAGTGTTCTATACAGAGTATTTTTATAGAGCAAAACCAACTGATAAAGACTACATGCTCCTGCTACTAACCAAGTACAACTCGCTGTATGAAATACAGCTTTGTTTTCGTGGCACCTAGTTACATCCATTACATGTTAATTCCCACAATTTTTTTAGCTGTCATTCACATTCGTATGTTACCAGATTTTAAGACTAAAAACATTTTATGTTAATACAATTAAACACATGAAATGTCACTTACTCAGGTAAATATGTCAGCAAATTTTCTCTAAGTTCCAGTGAGGCCAGGTTATAAAGACTAAAAAAGAGAAAAAGAACAAACCACATTTTGATGCAATCTTACTTTTTATATTCCACACTTTCAGAAGAAAAGTGCATGTACACAGTTTAAAACGAAATTGCTGTGAACCGATTTTCTTGTTTTAGTTCATCATGTGAAAGGCAGTACACAAAGACTGGAAGATTTTGTTTGTTTCTTTGTGATACTTCAACACATTAAAGATAGAAAGTAAACAGAAAAAAACACCAGTTTCCATTTGTTAGAAGGTCCGTAGCTCCAAGTTACTGAATAGAGCATGTTCAATATGAATTGCATTTACTTACTCACTTTCAGAATCTGGCATGGGCTACCAAAGTTACAGAGCCTCAGGTAAAGCCATCATTGTTCTAATGACGGTGCGCTCATTACTGTAAGTGACATTACGTTTCTAAGCGGCTCACTTACTCCATATCCCAGGCTTTTACTCACGTCACCATAGCAACATTCAGATTTTTCAAGGGCTTATTTATGGCTAAATGGGACACAAGGAGTCAGACATTATCCCAACACTATAATCTGCTCTAATCCTCCAGCAACCCAGGGAAAAATAAAAATCAGATATGGTGACTCCAAATACATAGTTTCCTACAACAGAACATTGCAGGGATGGGGGAACAGCGTGCTTGGGCTTAAATAAAATCTAGATTAAAAAAGAAATTCTACTAAATTTGAAACACATGTTAAGGCTAAACCCAAAATGTTTTTGTTTGTACACCTTAGGAAATAAAACAAAACAAAAAACCACTACATACTTAGACCACATAAAATTGATTTGTTTTCACTTCAGACAATACAAACATACTGAATTACAGGATCACTAGTTAGCCACAGTAAAAAAAAAAAACCAGCTCATAACCTGACTAAAACTGAAGAATTAGTTTTTAGGGTGGAAAGATGATTTTTCACAGATTGACTTTGGACAGTGTTTGAAAAATACATCCTTATTTCAAGCACCTATTTCATACTGCATTCAGAAAACAATGAACAATATCTCACAGAAGCTTTGATTACAGCAGTTCCCTCCCACTTTTAAAATAAGCACATTCTACCCAGCGCATTCTGTATTCCTACAGAAGTACAATTAAAACATACCATATAAGTGAAGATATTTTAGTAGAAGCCCATTACAAATCCAATTAAAAATAAGAGAGAATAACACTGCTTCTGCCACTAAAAATCATTTGACAGAAACAAGGTAATAATGAAGCCAATAACACAAGAGAAAATTCTCTCACAAAAATTTTAACACAAGCCAAGGTGAGACATGGTATCCAATAGCCTCACAGAAACCAAACCCGTGGAGTGGGACTGCAAAAGGGTGATGGAAAACAATTTCTCTCCAAGAGGAACACGGATCTGCTTTTACATTGCCACCCACACTCACAGACTACCATTACATTTTTGTTTACAGGTATTCTAGAAACCCATCCCAATCTAACTTTGATTTTTGCACTTTCTCTTCAAGCTCATATTAGATCATTCACTTTTATCAAGAGAATACAAAAAGGATGCACAAACCACCAAGCTGACTTGTAATCTTGTGTTTTACAAATCACCCTGCATCTACTTATCTCCCTCCCCATCATGTTGAAGTGCCAGTGAGTAAAATGGTGCAATCTTCTAATTTCTCTTCTTACATCAGACACCACTTTGGCTGTGGTTAAACAAAAATCTTTGTCAGCAAAATCACACTCAACAGCAAGAACTTGGGAACCACCGTCTTAACCAGCTCCATCGTATCATTAAACTGGGGCAAGCCAGCAAATCAGCTCATGAAATTGATCCTGCTTAAAAATAACTCAGCAAGAGTAACACAGATTCCTAATCCAACATAGAATAAATCCTCTTAAACACCTGGGCCAGTATAACAGAAGGTGCAAGGCAGGCATCTGTACTGCCCAAGCCAACAATGTGATAAGGACCCACAGGGTAGCTGTGCCCCATGTGGACACCCACCAACAGCTCTCTTTGCATCCAACCATGTACCATGCATTTTGGTGGCCAGATGCAGTCTTAGGCTAGCTTCTCTTCTTATGGGAGTCCGCTGCCTAGAAGATTATGCTCTCATATCTAATGACACAGCTTTTTGGAAATGTTTTAGTCTACGCTATTCTCACCCACTGCAGGCTTGCTACTATATAACTCTACCCTGAACAAAACAAAGACACTGCCCTTCACCACTTTAATCTATCCTTTCGACTTCTTCCAAGGTCCTGAGTACAAACACAATGTAAGCAGACCCCAAGAGGCAAAATGAAGGTTCCCACCAAGTAATGTAAAATAGAGACCAAGTCTATGAAGCCTATACCAGCAAAGTTACCCCATTAGACTGAAGGATTACGTTCAAGGACAGATCCATCTGAAACAGAGGCTACAAAATGAGAAATCATTATTACTCTTAAATTTCAACTAGTTCCAGAAGCAGCTCCCGGCAAGCCAATGTATGGTATTGAAACACCAATCTTCAATACATTACAGACCAGAGGTATAGGTCTTCCCTAAAGGAGAAGACTTCCTAAGAAGGACTTCCCTAAAGAAGAAGACTTACCAAAAGGTTCTTAACACATTTTATGTTCACTAAGATTTTTCTGGTTTCAAGGTATTTCAAGGAACAGGATTTCTATTAATTTGCTGGGAAAATACTACGTTATGTGCTATTTTTCAAATATGTCTTCTAATTTAATAACACGTTTCCCCAGAAAGTGTAATTCTTCCTCTTCTCAACTACAAACAGAGATTTTTCATAATACACTAAATGAAATAGTTTATTCTTTTCCCTAATCATGATCTTCATCTAGGACAGAAAAATAGCCTTGGGGATTACTTGCTTCAATCCATAAGCATCAAGGCAACAGTAATCTAGTCTACTCAGACAGGAGACACAGTTCCATCAGTGACTGTTCACCTAGTGCATTCAGAAACACAGATGTACCATAGAGCATTGCAGGCTACTCTCCAACACAAACAGTCCTCATTCCCCTCCCACAATCAACAGAAAAATGTACAAGCAAAATGTCATATTCTAAACAAGAAAAAAAATAAAGCCCTAAGTACTTTTCCATTACTACTGTTGTAAGGACCTACGTCACCAAAGCTTGTAGAAAGCCTTAATATTGTAACAAGTCTCACTGCAAAACCTACCACACAAACCTGGAATACTGAGCATTGTGTGAGATTACTGAACACAAGGCAGCAACCAAATTAGGTGAAGGATGCAGCAGCTGAAATAATTACAAAGTTTTCCAACTCAGCATTCCAGATAATTTCTGATGCAAGGGTGGAACCATATCAAATGTGTACATTTGTGTACATACTGTACATATGTACATATGTGTACATACTGTACAAACAGTAGGGCTGAAAATGTCACTTTCACTACAAAACAGATACACTTCTTTAGTGCTGTACCTCAAGTCATGGAAGGTATTGTTATTCACCTCAAACGAAATGAATGCAAAATCAGTAATTGAGAACAAAAATAATAGTGGCAAAGTAGTCCCTAAATGCTTGAAGTGCCTTTTCAGAGAACTCCTGTCAGGCTTTGAGACAGAAACTCGCGATCCAACATGGTCTACAAACAGAGAACGCCACAAATAATACTTCGTGTCAACTGCAGTGGGCTCCTCCAAAATAAAGGTAGACTAGAACCAGCCACCAGGATCGGAACCAAAGCATCATCATCGTCATCTTCAAAGCAAGCCAGTTTTTCTTTGGATGAATTACAAAGAGATTATGAGTGTCAACATGTTCTATGAAACACCCATTTCAAAAGCAGCTGACTCTGGACAAAAGCAATGCACTGCAATAGGTAAAACAACATCAACTGTGGTTAGAAAAAATCTAGATGAAACAAAAAATGAGACAGAAGAGAGGATGAAATTACATTTTCAGTGTGCCACACACACATTAAATACATTCTGTCTTGTAAAGTTATAAAACACAAAACTGAGATGAGTTACCTTAGTACTTAAACTTTACCAGGAACAGCTCCATCATTCCCCTAGTCAAGGGGACAAAAAGCCAGCCTTAAGAATGACAACAGACAACACTATATAGCCCAGTCCTGCAAACACAGCTCAGAGTACCTTGAGGTACACCAGCAAAGGCTTCTGAGGAAAGTACTGGAAATCAAGTAAGACACATGCTATCTTCTTGTAAAAATGAAGTTAAAATACTAAGGCAAAAATAGAAATGTGCAAAGAGCTAGGAGAAAATGAAAACACATAATAAAAGGACTAATGTAAAAACTAAAGGTGCTTAGTCAAAAAAGCTGGACAACAGTCTTCTCTTATTTGAGCAGTAAAAGTCACACACTTCATGTCAAGAGCACCACACAGCTGAGCATGCAAGACAAGAAGTCAGGCTTTGGGAAAAAAGGAAGCAAATTTGAAAGAGATGAAGATGTAAAGCACCTGCAGAAATGTGTGGCCCCATCTGCACCCTTTCCAGCAAGTTTCACCTGGTATGGGGAATGTAAAATTCCAAACAGTTTTTCCTGACATCTGTAGGACTGCAAAAGAAGGGAAATACAAGAGAACAGGCATAGTCCGCACATCTATACAGAACACGGGAAGATGCTATACAATAAAGATGGCTAAGGCGAGAACACAGTACAGATTCTGAATTTGGTCTGCTACTAGCTTTTTATGCAGCAGTAGCAATGGCTACCGAACAAGTCCAAGGATGCAGCATATAAAATCCACATTCTGGCGAGATCCACCAGTTCCAAAGGAGTTTAGTTCACTAGGCCAGCATCTGAAGACTATTGTTGCTTTGATAACGCCTACCCTGCATCTCTCTCTCTACACAGCACATATACATTCATTGTGACACTGGAAAGAAAGGGAGTTTAAACTAGGCAATTAATTTTCTTTTTAGTGCAGAAAGGAACATTCAGGTTTTTCTACCTATTAAGGGTCTTCCAAGAGATAAGTGAATTGTGGTACTCTGACAACAGCATACAAAATGCATGAAACTAGCCATATTTACATTTTACAGCCTGTCCCCACTGCCCAACTAATACCAACAACATGCATGACCCTACCCCAGGACACACCAGTTGGGTGACTAGTCACTCATCTGACAGGATGCTGTTAAGCTACTCTCATCCCACAATGCTTCTAGCTGCAGACCAACAATTCCTTGAGAACCTGATATTTAGCAACTCTTCCCCCCCCCAATAAAATGACAGGATCATGGGATGCAGCATTCCCCTTCTACTCCACACTGGTGAGACCCCACCTGGAGTACTTCATCCAGTTCTGGGGCTCCCAACATAGGAATGATGTGGACCTGTTAGGGCAGCTCCAGAAGAGGGCCACAAAGATGATCAGAGGGCTGGAGCACCTCTCCTGTGAAGGCAGGCTGAGAGAGTTGGACTTGTTCAGCCTGGAGAAGAGAAGGCTCCAGGGAGACCTCATTGCAGCCTTTCAGTAATTAAAAGGAACTTATAAGATAGGGACAAACTTTTTAGCAGGGCCAGAACAAGGGACAATGGTTTTAAACTGAAAGAGGGTAGGTTTAGATTGGATATAAGGAAGAGCTCTTCTTTTTTTAGGAAAGAATTCCTAAAGAGAGGAAGCTCTCTTTTCTCAAGAAGACTACTTCTCAAAAAAGCCTAACTTCAGCTTAAAGCTTCCACCCCCACCTCCGTCCTTTTTGTTTAGGTACCCTTTGGTTATGGAAGCCTGTTTTACAGTGTGAATGATAAAGAAGAGCACTAATGAATTTTTACAAGATTAATCTGACAGAATTTAAACAGAGAGACCTTATGCCCACACCATGCAATAGGGGAGAGAGATTTTTGCAAATTCTAAGCTACAGAATCACAGAAATTCTTCCACAAGCCAGAAATTACAGGAAGTATTGATTTCCTAAATAAGGGCACTCATCCGTTTCAAAACAATCTTCATACATGTGAAGTCCTACGTTTCTACCTCAGAATATAAAGAATGCTGTAAAAAAATACTGCAAAGTAATGTTAGCTAGGCTTAATTTTGATGAAATTGTCACTACATCTTGCCACTATTGTTAAAGATAGATGTAATCTTCAAGAGCATTCCCCTTCCCTTTTAGAGACAAAATAACTTAATTTGTTGTTATTAATTAAACACTATTATTTCCTCTCATGTTTAGGTGTATAATGGGTAAGGAAAAGGCACATGAGGCCTTCCTTAGCAGTCTACTTCTGGAGTTTGAGAAGCAGGACAAGTATTCAAGTAAGAACAATTTTAGTAATAAAATTTGAAAGTAAGAATTATGTTCCTAAAACTTGCCATTTTCTATAGAGCTGAGAAAAGTGAACACAAATTACGGGAGGAAAATAGCCCAGAGAAGTTGTAAATTCCCTTTCCCTGGAAGTGTTCAAGACCAGGTTTGTTGGGGCTTCAGCAACCTGGTCTAGTGGAAGGTGTCCTGTTCATGGCAGGGAAGTTGAAACTAGATGATCTTTAAGGTCTCTTCCAACCCAAACCATTCTATGATTCTATGAAAATGTTCCTTCCCTGGAAGACTGATTTTAAATAGGCACAAAAGAAATTAAAGTCAGTTAATTTTGTTGTCCTACCCTTAAACAGCAAAGACACTGAATGCCGGAGGAAGAGTATTCGCACAGCAAGTTAGTTGAATTGATCCGTCACTACCATTAATTGGCTTATAAAAAGCTACAGATCTTCCACAAATGAAAACAGAAGGATAAAGAACATCAGTATCTTATCAGCCACTAAGTGGAGGAAGGACAAAATACACAGCCAGTAGCACAAGTCACATCCAAATCTTAAAAACCAGAGGAAAGTTCTACAGTTTATGGCCAAAGAATTCCCTAAATATGTAACAGAGGTAGTCTAAGCTTCTAATTAAGCCTAGTTTTCTACATAAACTTGGGTTTCAAGTTGCTAAGATCAGTTCTGCTATTTCTGTCCCACTCACATGCAGCAACAAGCATGGTCCAAAGAAGAGACAGGAACACTGAACTCCCTATGACCTTCAAAAAGAAGAGAGCGATTCATAATTATGGCTCAGCCTGTTCCCTTTTGAATGCTTTAACTTAACATTCTCCAATTTGCTTATCAGGATTACTGAAACAGGTTGGGGAGGCTAAGCCAATTCACTATTACTGCAAGATTTAATTTTTAAAATATCTTCCATTCATGCAACATCAACCTTCAACAACTTAATTTAAAAAAAAATGCTAAATATACATCAAACAGCTCTTCCTTGTGCAACATACAAGATGCAACATCTCTTACTTAAAGGCCAGATGGCACTGCATTCACTATTATATTCTTAAGCAGTGTTCCTGAAATAAACTTTGGAGTTCCTTAACATTCAGTTTCACAGAATCATAGAATAGTTAGGGTTGGAAAGGACCTTAAGATCATCTATTTCCAACCCCCCTGCCATGGGCAGGGACACCTCACACTAAATCGTGTCACCCAAGGCTCTATTCATTTAACAAACAGCTGTGATTAACACTGAATTCTCTACCTACTCAAACTCCACAAATACTACTTCTCATGCTAAATTCAGATAAGACAGAGTGAGAGCTTCTCATATTACCTGTACCAGCCTAGCCAGACAACCTACAGTCTTTCTCCTACCTGTTTGCAAGAAAAGCCTCCCCATCACTCTTTTTGTATCATATAAGACCATATATTAATCAGACATTATTAAGCTAAACTTTAGAACAGAATTACATTGTCTTGTTCCACACAATTTTAAAAGCATTTTCCATTACATGTAATGCTACCAGATGTGTAATCTAGACTTTAGGCATCCTAGCACGCACTAAGGAAAACACACAGTCAAGGACTGGACCATGAATTCACCATCAGAATAAGCATGCCATTCTGATCTGCTTCTTGATCGCCTGTATCAAGCACATCACCCTTGCCTATGAAGGCCTCTTTTCTCCAGCTACTCCTATTCAGATCAACATGAAAGATTCTGAGTTCAGAAGTGGCTGCAAATTTCCAAACCTCTAGAATTAAACACATATATATATATAAACGCAACCACACTCCATGACTTCGTTTCTCCAACACAAGAACTGTGGATATTTGTCTTTCTGCTGCTTCTGAAAAGCATGCCTATAACAAATTTTTCTGCAAAACAATGCTCTTACGTGCAGTAACATATGTTCTATTCATTATGTTCACTGTCATAATGAAATGCCTATTTCAACATTTTACCTGCTAGCTGCAGATGTTAAGAGGAAAATTTCTCTGCTTACCTGGTACTTCCCTTTCAGTAGTAAGGTCCACAGATCCATTCAGCCTGCTTGCAGCTTGGGGGTAAACCAGACTCATCAGTCATCGGCATCAGAAGAATATCCTTCCCATCTAAATAAATTCACCCCTCCCCACATCAAAAGTTTCTAAAGCTAAAACAAAGCTAGTCTACTGCATCACAGACTATGCAGTTCTCTGAAAAAAGAGAATGGAGGCTGTGAATGATGGGGATACTATGGATCATGATATTAATTACTATGATCTTCAGTTAAATCCTCAGGATTTGGAGATCATATACAGATAGTCACCTACTTGGGCATTTTAGAATGGGGGGAGATAAAGATAGTATATGGAAGAGAAAAGTTTTTTTAGTTGCCATGCTAGAGATCAGACAGGGAACTTCCATTCCAACACATTCCTACTTTAAACCTTAGCATTCAGAGAAAAAGAGGTAATCCTTATCTTTTCCAGGCACAGAAGGGACTGCTGAAAAAAAGGTGAAAGCTAAAATCTGGATATGAATTAGATGTTTGGTGTGCTGACAGACAGCAGGCCTTAAATCATAATGTCAAGCACAATAGTGATGCTCTGCACTTCGCTTCAGCCATTAACAAAACTTGATGATTTTGTTGTCCTCCCAGACCCTAACAGGTAACTGTCTTTTTCACATACACATTTCATGCTGGCAGGACTGTGTCTTTTGCCCTTGTGAATCACACATTTGAGAATCCAGTGCTAGATTAAGCATCAGAGACTCACATAAAAAGCTTTCCAAAGAAGGTACCTGGGCTCCGTTCAAGCCTATGAACCACAAATAAATAAGCAAACATACAAAACTGACACAATCTTTCTTCTCTTTCTGGACATCAAGCTGTGAGGGCATTGTATGGATTTCTTAAGTTCCTAAATCCTTGCTGGTAAAAAGCCAACATCACAGAGGGTTGGTGGGGAACTAATCCTTAAGCCAACGCTAAAGAATGAACACATATGGACAGAGAAAGTGCTGGGGACAGACAGACATTAAACTATTCACACTACTGTACAATATGCGCTAGGAAGACTTACAAACACCCTGATTTACCCAAATATCCCTACCTAAAAATACTCTGGTTTTTTAATTGCAAGTAAAAGTCATGCCCTGTTTTGTATGTAGCATGAATGAGGAAGTATTGAAGAAAAATCCGGGAAGCAAGTGGAAACTCCTAAATGCTACCCACGCTGGGAAGAACAGGTTATGCTTGCTTGCTGGGCAGCTGTGCAGACACACGATTCTGCAGAACAGGCAAAGAAATTAGACTTGCTCTCATTAGGCTGGGAAACATTGTAAAAGGCCCTCCCACTCTCAGCTTAAATTGTGTAACTTTTTTCTCTGAACAGTTCACCCAGCAAACAGGACAATTCCTGCTCCAAGCTGCACCCACCTAATTATTAGCTAAAATATCTCACATGAATTAGCATTCACTGTTTCACTCCAGATAGCAACCACACCAGGAATTAAGAGAACACAAACCACAGGGAAACACAAAAATTAGCATTCATAATATTAAGACACCTAGCCTGTTATCAAGTCCTAAAGCAGTATGTCACACATCATTCTAGTATGCCCTAAAACAGTATATGAGCTTAAAAGAGGAATGCTTTATCTGACTGTCAGCACATATACCAGCACTGGATAAGCAGACTTAAGTGGTCACACAGAAGAAAGAGAAGTTGACATACACCGAGCATGGCTGTGCATAAGCAAAAGAAAGGACAAAAAGTTCAAAGTAGGCCTTGCTTATGTTGTTCAAATGTCCAGTTAGGACTCTCAAAAATACTCCTTTCAGCAATGTAAAGAAAAAGTATACAAAGTCTATACATAAGAATTCTTAATGGCACAGTAAAAGTATTCACAGCAACTCTACGTATCAATGGTTTGATCAAGCTCAGACACTGGCCTGAGACAGTGAAGCTGAACACTGGAATTCATCTTACACATTAAACCATGAAAGTAACAGATTGGATATCTGAACCTACGAGGAAGACACATTTCCACTAATGGTTCACTGCAAGGCAATTCAAGTCTGTTATCTGCCATTAGGAAAAACTTCCTACCTAACCTTCCAAGCATTCCCATTCAGAAAAATACTTGCCATTACTTTTGTTACTTTGCCCTTTTAGGCAGCAAGGGAAATTTGCAATGCCACAAGATTTTAAATAGGTAGCTTAAAAAAACTAAAGTGACACTAAGTACATACTGTATTACATGAAGATGAATTAGAGATTTCACTGTCTGTATTAGACAGTTTCCAGACAAGAGTATAAGACTGTAAGAATTTAGGATGCATTTGCCTAAGTATCACATACTGTAGTGGCCAGAAGACTGGCAGCAAGCACAGGGACTTCAAGCTCTTCCCCAAAACAAGCCCAGCTGCAGCAGAATAAACCACAAACAGTGTTTGCTCTCTATTTGCCAGCCCTCATACAAAGCACATAGGTCCAGCCTATTCCATCAAGTAATACCATTATTATCCAAAGCACACTAAACTTCAGTAATGCATTTGCAAACATAACCAAACACCTTTAAGAGCCTTACTTGGTCTCTTCAGCAAGAAAGATACAATTAGAATTACTTTATTTTCTAGCATTTCTTGTGTCCCAGCAAGTGCAGAGGGAAAAGAACAGAGAAAGGAACAGAAGAGCCCCAACAGGCAATCTTTGGAGAAGCCACAGTGTATTTCACTGCTTTTACCAAACACCAGGCAGTCAGCTGCACCACGAAATTCACCTGCAATAAATGATGAAAACTTTGCAAACTGAAAAAGGAAAGGTGCACTAGTTGGTAGCCAAACTGGGAAACATAAATCTATTATTTATAGATATAATGCTAAAAATTTGACAAAATTCACTCATAAATGACCCATAAAGACTTCAGGTTACAGTTCTCATTGGATACAAACAAGACCTTCCAGTCACTTTCAGCTGGATCCCTTTCTCTCTGTTGACAAGACATTCCCCAGCAGACTTCAGGAATAGTTACACTTTGGGTGGACACCCCATGAGTTCCTTTGTGTTAATGTCAATGTTGGAAAGCATGCATCTTTAGCCCAGGCTTACCACTGACTACCCAATTGCCATATTCCTATTTATAGTGAACACCTTATAAGCCAAAGACAACAACCCCACACATTTGCTTGCTTCTTTAAGAATGAATCTGATAGCAAGAATTTCTGCTAAGGAGATTGAAGTGGTTTTACAGAAGTACCATATTCATATTCTAGAGAGCTAACATGGGAGAACCTCCCAGGTTAAAGCAGGCCTGTCAGACTACTCCTCCATGAGAACTCACCAACACTACCACAAGCATACAGCTCTTCCTGAAGCAAATGAGAATCCTTTCTCATTTTAGCTTCAATATCAGGAATCACATACAGATGTCAAGGGAGGACAGATTACATTGCTGTGCCCTGCAACAGCCCATGTAGGGTTGGAATGATATCACAGCAAGGATCAATAGGCAAATTTTTACCCTTGTTCTTGCACAGCTCCACATACTGACATATCTGCAAATGTCTGGTATTCCTATTTTAACTGAAGTGCTTTCTAGTCATTTGCTCCAGAACAGAGGCTATGGCCATTCACACTGCCCAATGACAAGCAGGACAAGCTTGTAGACTACTGTCTACAAAGAAGCAGCCCAGCTCATGCTTTGGGAGTCGTTTCAGCTTGTCATGTTTCTTGTATTCATTTTCATCATCAGGCAGAATCCCAAATTTTTGGCCTTAGTTTTCAGTAGCCACAAAGCCTGAACAAGCTTGTTCTTAGCTGCCAGTGCTGAGAAAAGCTGCATTAAAAGTTTTGTGAACTTTTACAGAACAGGAAGAATGTCACAAAAGCCCTGGCCCATGCAATTTTTAGGTTAAGACTTGGCCATAGTCACTGGGCGCACGTTAGCTGAACCTGTTAGTGCTTGTGGGAGGTTTCAAAAGACATCTTCCACTTCTGTTGCTGCTGGAGTAATGCCAGCTGACAGCTTTCATACCCATGGGATGTGGCTCAAGCAATGCCGGTCTGAACTTGACTACATTGCAGGAGCTCCTAATAATAAGATCTTTTCTGGACTCCTCTGTTTAGAAACAGTTGGGGTTTACTATGTTGTCTCATGAAAGAACCCATGTTAGAAACAGTCCACTTTATGAAAGGCTGTCTGAAGTTAATAAGCCTCTACTGATACTCGTGACTCAATGTCTGAGTTACAGCACCCTTCCGAAGAAAGGTGGAAATGGTTCAGTACACAGTAACTTAGAACAATATAGGCAAAGGAACCAACCATAAAGGCAGGTGCTGATATAGAAGAAAAGGGAGTTCGGGAAGATAAAGAACAATCTTGGGTGCTGCAAGAAATTTCAAATCCTCTAAAATGCTATGTTACTCAGCAAAAGTAACAAATTGCTTTTCTGAGTTAAAGCACAGATATCTTAAGTTCCATGAAGCTGGAATAGCAAGTTAGACTCTTCAGCCAGGAAAAAAGCTCCTGGGGTACTGTACAAAACTACAAAGGCATCAACGGCAAATCAAGTGTACATCAATGGCAAATCAAGTGTACACCAACAGCAAATTAAGTGTACATCAATGGCAAATCAAGTGTACATCAACAGCAAATCAAGTGTACATCAATGGCAAATCAAGTCAAGATCAGCTGCTCACTGCCTCTTCCAATACTAGGGATCAAAGACAAGGTAGGTAAACTCAGGCCCAAAAAAACCTAACAACAAATCAATGCAATGGCTAATAGACCTGTGCAGCTATTCGCCAGGGGAGAATACAGAAGATATTCTCATGAGCTCAAGGAGAAACTACACAAGTATGTGAAAAAGGGATTAATCATGGGCTACCAATTAGACAAACCAAAAGCCAAAACTCAGGAAAAACTTCAAAACAGAAACAGTCAGGGGATGACAAGAGGAGCACTGAAACAAATTCTTTTCTTCTTAATCCTCACTAGGTATCTACTTACTTCAACTGTGGAAGGAAGCTGAGCTAGAAGAGCCTTTGATCTGAAGTTGCACAGCCACTCTTACGTACTCAAGTCAGGAGACATGGAATTACCTTTTCTTCAAATTTTAAGATACACCCTTCTCCCTACTAAGAGGTGAGAGATTTCCCTTCTGCAAGTATGAATGTTCATTTCAGTCAAAATGAGACAGATAAACAATGTTCACTTTATTTTCCGTGTGTCTCTACTTCAGAAGTCTGCCCTTACAGCCCTGCTCTACTTCCCAGAGTTAACAAACACATCCTAAAAGCCTATCAGGTTTCATCTTAAGAGCCGTTCCAAGAGTTATCCTCTCCACAGCTCCCACCGGAGCTTTTTTTTGGAACTAGACTGCTCCTATACTTAGGAACCTTTTAATTTCCATCCTGATCACTGCCAGCTTTTACCCATCTGTTCTTGTGCCAAAAATGGTCTGGTTTTGAGCTAAGCTGCAAGCCATCTGACACGTTCATAATAACAGATCAATGGCCTACTACAATGACGGGAAGTAAAGGGTCAGATCTTCACCACAAAACACCATCTTAAATTTTGCACCTAGAATTCCAGGTTAATCCAAATCGTGGAGAACAGAAACAAAACATACATACACATGCTTCAGATTCTACATTAGCCTACAAATGTCAAGTAAAAATGCAAAGGGATTTTTCTTAAACAGATCCATAAGACTAGAAAGAATATAAAAAGTAAACACATAAACTTTAAACTTTATAAACTGCAAGAGATTACATACAATTATGCAAATCATTTATATAATAGTCATAACAGTAAGGGGAAAAATAAAATAAAATAGGAATAAAGTATAAAAACTTACTTCCCAATGTTTTCAGGTAGTGCTTGCAGAGAGATGTCATTTACTGAAAGACATGTTAGATTCTGTAATTCAGGAAAGCTTTCAGGCAACCTGTGGAGATATTGACTCAAATCAAGGACTTCCATCAGAAGTATTGACATTCACGTAATACATACTGGAAAAGAGAACATGTAGTGGAAAACAAGAATCTATTTAGCAAATAAACACAGAGGGAAGCATGCCCAAACTCCAGCACGACTCTCAGAAAATTCTAAGGATCATAGTACAAAAAAACCCTATAAGAGATGTTAAAGCTTTTTCTGTGTCAGAGAATAAGTAATACCCATGTCTCCTAGCCCCTTTCTTCCCTGCCCACAATCTGTAACTTTAAGAAGCTATAGGGCTTGAGAACATTTGAGGCATTTTAACAAATTTTTAAAAATCAAACATATTAAAAAAAATTACTATTATTTTCCTGTATTACTTAGTGAAATAACTAAACAAATTATTTTCATTCAGGCTTCCATTACATACATGCTTACAGCATGGCCATTTTGCATGAGCTACTCTAGGCTGCTTTTTGAAGGAACAGTCTGTTCCCTATGAAGACAGGTTGCACTGCTACAACATTTCACATTTACTGGTTCACAACACAACAGCAGGTAATCACTCCCTTCTTACACTATAAAATCAAGGCATATGCAAAACACTTCCAAAGTTCCCAAAGCCTTTAGGTGGGTCACCTAACATCTGCACACCTTGTCTTCTCCTGCCCTCACGCAGGCAGATTCCTGTGTACCACTCACTGCTCACTGGCAACTGGGCTGCAGCAAGCAGCTCAGTTTGCAGTTGCACAGGAGACAGGGTGGGTTAAAAGGGGTAATGAGGCAGAGAAGAAGCCCCTGACCCAGCCATCCAATTTCTGCTAAACCTCCAGGGCATGCAACCTAAACTTAAGCTGTAGCATTTGGTTTGGTTCCTGCTCTCTGCACCACCCAGCTCAAGGCAGATGGAGTTACCTACAGGCAACTAGCTCAAAGGAGACACACACCTACAGGCAAATACAACTGTGCATGGTGAGAAAAGGAAAAAAACAAATTAGAATGGAGGGTAGAGGGTGCTTTTAATGTGCTCAACTCCATACTGCACTACATGTAATTTTCTGAACCTTATTAACAAAACATGCTTGATGTTTCCAAAAATGTGAGCTCCCCTATAAATACTCATCACTGGTTAGGCTATAATAGATTTAAGACTGGAGTTAAATGGGCTGAGTATCTTTTGGTCAGCCCTTAAGTGGGCAAGCAGTTAAACCAGATGATGGTTGTAGGTCCTTTCTAATTAGAACTATTCTATCCATATCATATAGTGGAATTCCAGTCTAATCTACAATAAATGTGCCTGATTTTTATTAATATAAATCTGAAATCATCTGAAAACAAGAGGGAAAATGGTCTCCCAACCACTTTTAATGCTGTATGCTCATGAATTATTAAGGTTGACAATGAGACAACATACTGTATTAGTGGTAGAACATTGACTGGGAAGATCTCTGCCTAGCTTTTAAGCTTAGAGGAAATAAGGACAAGAATCAATGGCTATAAAAAAGTTCCACAGTATCACACAGGAAAGGAAATCACTATTAGACTTTCCCCCTTTCTATCTCTGTGCAAATTAGTGACAAAACCTACATGCTGCTATACAGGTAAAACTGACATTCTGGATCTCATTACAGAAAACACCTGGCAACCATGTGTAAACAGCTTTTGGTATCTGTGTTTTCTAGCATAGTAAACTGCTCCAAGTGATGTTTTCCAGGACATACATAGACTTTGGGGCCACTTTATCAAGAATTGTCTAAATTCCCTTTAACTGTCAATTAAGAGCTATGAGATGTACTTCAACCCCATTAAAAAGCTTTTCAACTCTTTTGTTAATTTCACTCAGTTGTAGCTGTGCATTACAATTCTTATTTAAGGAAATACATTACTCGGGCCCCAGGCCTTATTCAGCACACAAAATCAAGAAGGATAACTAGCACACTAATGCAGACAATTCTGGTTTCAGTAGCAAGAGATGCAGTTCTGAGCTTTATGTACTGCACACTCATGCCTGGGAAAGAGCTGCTTGGGAACCCTCACCACTTGCCTATCTAAATATCAGTTTAACCTCAGTTTGCTTTACTGGATTTCTGTGGTATTATTATCCTCACTATATAAATGGGCTACAGAGGCACAGGGATTAAGATCACAAGTGTCCCTTTAACACTCAAAGATGTGACTTTCCAGAGGACTTAGACCACCCTATGGGTGATATTCAAAGCACACTTCTGAAGAAACTCAGCTGCACACATGGGAGAGGCAGTCTTGCAAAACCACTGAAGCAGCTTAAGATATTACAGACACTCTCCTGTTTGTTAGCACTCCGGCACCCCAGTAAGCAGCTAATCATGCAAGTATTCCTAGCCCATCACAGTGCAAAGTAAAGCAGGTCAGCAAGAGCCCATAGTGAATACTCTGGCTTATGTGACTTTCCCAGCATCACAAAGGAGCACTGTGCCATGGACTGGTTTAAGAAACAGTTTTCCAAACACTAGTCAAAGGCCTTAACTAGCAGATGATCTTTTCCTTCCTATCTCCAGCCTTATTTTACTAGATAAGTTTCAAATTCTTCAGCAAACGGAACAGAGGAATGTAAATAAAGCCCCTCTTCTGTACTTAAAGTGTGCATAATCCCCAAACCCCAGCTCATCAGAATACAGACCACCAGGAACCGTAGCAGTCACTGACATATGCAGTGCATTTCTGCCACATGTTACTGGATGTCACCATGCCCCAATTGATAGGAGGGTGATGAAATGCTCGTCCAAGCTTTAATCATTAGTAAAAGCCATTATCTGCAGCAGCTGATATAAAGCCTATTCGAAATCGTCAGGCACCTGGGTTTGTGCTAATGTATTCATGTATTCATGCTAACCATTGCCTTACCTTCACCAAGGTTTTCCTATGCATTTAAGAAGAGGAATGAAAATTACTTAAGAGACAATCAGATTTACATTTTTCCTGGTTGGCTAACAAATTTCATTCCCTCCCAAGAAAGATGAACATCACTTCTTAAATCTGAACTTTTGGTGCATTCCCTGCCAGAGACAGATGCTGTTGGCAAGATTTCATAGAGATCCTAGATCACAATTTTTAAGGCTTATTTAAAATTGTAATTGTTACAGCAAGACTGTAATTCTGGTATAGCAGGTACTAAGAAGAAGGTGGAAGTTACCTAGTCAGTGGATTCCCACTGAAATCTGCTACCTGTAGTGCTCTGCAGAATGAGATGCTTTCTGGTATTTCAGGAATATCTGCAGAAGAAAAAATAAAGGAAAAATATTGTCAACAACTGTACTGCAGCTACACTGAAATTATTGCCTCATTACATTCTGTAACTTGCTATTGCAAGAAGTTATCTTGGTATCTTTCAAGATATTTCAACATGCAAGCCTGCTTCATGTCCACGTACACAGCTGTTGCAGCACAGCCATTTTGTGCTTTTTCACATCCCATTTACCCCTTCTGCTCCACACTTGTCTTCCTGATCCTGGACTACTCACCTGTTCCTTGGGCTGATCTTTATCAGCCTCTGCTCATCAAAAACACCAAACTCTCTATGTGCCACAACTGTCCTAAAGAACCAATTAAAATCTGAGCCTCTTGTAATTTGATCAACACCTGCCCACAATCTATGCAGGAAGAAAGTATGTGAGGAGGGAAAACAAGGGGAGGAAGAAGAGAACATGCACGTCTCTCTACCTGTAACGCACGCATGGGAGAAGAACCAGCCTCTCTCACCCTAAAAACAGGTAATTTAAAAATATTATTGAAATTGATGGGCCTCAAGTAAGTTCTAGGACACTTTTTCAGAGTGCTAGAAAGTAATCAGAGATATCTGTATGTGAAAACAGATTTCTTTTTATTTCAAGTATCATTAACATTACATGTTTACCTACTACAGATTGGCATATGCTGTCTTAGACATAAATTGCTTTCTGGTCCTCTTACATCAAGCTGTATTTTCATGAATACCTGTGGGTCCTCTGTGTAGGTCCTTGTTTGCTGTTACTAAGATCCAGAAAAACTGAAACAAACTTGGTTTAACAAGTTAAGATTTTTATGACTTGTTTTGAAAAGAATTCAAAAGGAAAAAATTTAAATCTTAAAGTAAAAATCAGACTTTATTTCCAAGTATTTTCCTATTTCCATTTTTTCTACAGAGCATGATTACATCTACTCCATCTCCTCTTCCTACTGCTGTCATCACAAAGAACACTTTGGGAAATGCCTTCACAGATTTTCCTCATGCAAGTGGCACCACTGACTTCAGCAGCTATCGGTGATCTAAATACACTGAAGAAGTACTTGGCAATTGGGTCTCTTCCTACCTAACTGAATAACTTAGAATTGACTGCTTATGCATTTCATTCAGCTCTTCTCCCCAAAAGCTGTGTGACAGAGGGAGGAAAGTACCTGCTCATCATGTTCACCTCTTGCCAGGTAATCTGAGCAAATGCATCTATTTTGAATGGTTCCCAGATCAGAACTGAACCCAGGGCCAGCAAGTACACCAGGTCACTAGTTGTGAACAACCATTGAAAGGGCAGTAGAGGAATCTCTCCTGGAAACCTTCTCTTCCCTACATGAGTGGGAAGGGCTGGAGGAAAGGAGGGAGATGGGCACCACCCAGATGGATTTCACCCTATCCAGGAGGTGCTTCCTCTTGGAATGGAAGCAAATCACTCTTGCCTCAAGAACTGCAGTGCTCCCAGTACACTAGGCACAGCTTTGAAAACAGGTAGGGCAGGTGGAGAAACAGTTCCTAATGATTATGAGTAGCTCTGGAGTGGTCTAATCACTAACCCCAGAAACACACTGCATATTCAGAAAATACATTCACTGTTAGCAAATATCAAAATAATGAGTAAGAAGCAAATACCCACACTGCAACACATCAAACAACCAAGCTGCGCTCCCACAACACCAAAGCCACCTAGGGCGAGGTCTGCCTGGAGCGGTACAAATAGTTCCCTCAGTACTCTTGGTGAAGGAGAAATATTCAAGGCCCATCAACAACAGTAGTTTTCCCATAAAATGGAATAGGTGACTTTAAAGACTAAGTCCCATCAATGATGTTTTATGTGTTCTTATCCACCCACTCCTCCATAACAGCTTTAATATTTGAGGGAAGCAGTTTTTTTTGAGGGGAAACATCTTCCCAGAAATGCAACAGCAATAAAATAAATTCAAAATGGATCATTAGGTGAGACCTTTGAGGTCAGAAGGGACAGGTCACAACAAGTCCCCAAATCAGGCTTAAGAGAGCTCACTCCCCTGCAGCAGCCTGCCTAACAGAGGGACCAGACCACTCAGTGGGACTGCAGCCTGGAGCAAGGGCCAGAGATGTGCGGGTACCACAATTCCAGACCCTGTGCAGGGGCCATCAGGCCTGAGAGCAGCCAAGCCTCTTCAGACTCTTCATCCATCTCATCTCAAACCTAAGTCCAGCACAACACGCACCAGTGCACAGTCACACAGAGGATCCTCCACAAAGAACCTCAGACGTAGTCATGAAACCACTGCAGGGCTCCCAAATTTAAATGGGAGGTACTTGAACAACCAGCCTGTTTCAAAGCGTCACATTCACAAGCATCTCTCCTGACCCCACTTCAGGAGTCAAAATCTCACATTTTATTCCTTTCACATAGTAGGGACAAACAGGTCTGAATAGCACAGTTAAGTAACTGAAATGAAAAACAGAAGTTTCATTAAGATTGCATGATTAAATGATGACCTTAAAGTGATAAATTCTTGTAACGCTCAAAGTACTTAAAAGCATTTGCCTTTCACTAACACTCCAGAAAGTAAAAGCACTGATATCATTGCAGAGACATTGCTCCTTCTCGCAAAACAGATGGCATTTTCTTTTTTTTAAAGCATTCACTTCTGAAAGCATGTTTCAAGAAATTCAAACAGTACACCGAAATGGGAACCTTCCCTTTCCCTATGAAGAAATACACATAAAATCAAAACAATGCTGATACTGAGCTCAGCTAGTAAAGAATGTGTCATCCACCATTTAGTCTTCATACCATCCTTCCATGGACAACCAGCTGGAAAAGTCCTGAAAGGGACATGACTACTTCAAAGCTTCTGAGGACTCCAAATAACCTTGTTTCTTTTAAACCAAGAGTGTCCACAACTTTTATATACACACATACATGCAGATGCACAAAACTCTCATATGCAAATACACACCTTCCTGTGTGAATAATTTTTATCCCGGATAAAAACAAACTTACAAAAATCAAAGCTCAAGTAGAACTAACTGTTCTACACAGTTTATACACATAAAAATGCAACATATAAAGCAGAAGATAAATTTAAATCCTCTATGACAACATTTCTAAAACTATCATGTTACTGATTTCCTCTAACTGTGTGTAGTTTCATTGCCATATTGAAAATAATTTCTACTTCTGTATGATGGACTATGAGAACAAGAAAACAGAAATAGACCTTCTCAGCAGAAGTATTTTGATAAGCTTTTTCTTTTACAAGTCCTGGGTGTTATCTGTAAAATCAGCAAGTATCTGAGCTAAGTAAAAATTACTCTAATATAAGATACTACGTAAATAAGGCAGTATAAGCACTGCTCATAGTTTGGATGCATTTGCAAATTACTAAATCTGTTTTGAAAATTAATCATGCTTCCCCAGCATAGATATTCCAACTATGAAGTCACTATATGAGCAAAAATCTTCAAGAAGAAATGGTGACAGACACAGGGAAAAGAAGGAAAACTCCATTTCTAAGTATGTTCTACACATATACTTTCACTATTTGTTTTTTCTCTTGCACCTAACTGGACAAAGAAGAGACAAAAAATCAGCACCACTGTCTGAACTGAGGATCACTATATGTTTATTGAGTTCAACAACGTTGAAATGTAACTCATTCTAATAGCAAGGGCATCTTAAAAAGATTTCTGAGGCAAAACACAACCAAGTTAAAAGCAGATACTTTCTCACTACATGTGAAGACTACTGTAACATTGTGCTGTATAAATGAACTCAGAAGAGAAAAAGCAAGGAGCATTTTAGCATATGACAACAAAAATGAAGTGATAATTGCAGCAGAGGTGATGATTCATAATAGAAGCATTGACATAATCAACTGAAATGCAACAGAAGATATTAAAATATATAAATAAATCCTTCTGTCTCTTGATGGATTAAACAGCTTTCACCATTACTGTTGATTACTCGGTTTCATTACATTCACACATGCATCCCTGCCAATATCAGCAGCAGTAAGGTTAAATGCTTCTCTTGCCACTGCTGGATACCCAGCTCAAATTCTCATATTCAACTTAAATATCTAGGATTCTTCTAATGCTACACACTGAAAAATGCTGTACATTTACATGATGCCCCAGATGTTCTGGCATACAGCTTGTGCAGCATTGCTAATAATAAAGCCATAAACCGAGCATAAGCCCTGTGACGTGTGACAATACAAATACTCTGGCAGCAAAAAATAAGTCATGCCAGCAGAAGTGGATGAAAATAAAGCTTGGCAGTCACGTATATAGGAGGCATGTTTCCCTCCTCCCACCATTCAGAATACCTCTCAGATGTTTATTGTTCTAGTTTGCACAAGAATCTGCTAATGATGTAACAAGCCCTGTGCAAGTGACTTTAAGTTTGACACTAGGGAATTTTGTGCTGTCTGAATAAGAAAATTACTTCTAATAATTTTTTTTTGTGCCTTTAATAATAAAAAAGAAAAAAAACCCACCAACAACAAACAAAAAAGAATTTTACACTAGTGACATCTCTCAATCTCCATTCCTCTGCTTTCCTCCTTCTGATAGCTGGGAGGGCAAGGGGAGAAGAAAAATCTTATTTTTAAGCTGATAAAACCTTTCGTATGGCACATTTTTGCAGCATTTTATATAGAATTTCAAGAACTGATAGTATTTTTTTGTCTAACCAGAGGCTACAGGGCCAGCATCTTTTTTGAATTCTGCAATAGTGAATGCAATTTCCAATACCTAATCAATATCAAGACAAAAGCAATGGCCCAGAAAGTCCTAGGCTATGACAGGGTGACCAGTCCAGAGCTACTCAGATAGTGGACTCTAGCTCAAAGTGAAAAGTACTTTTACAAGAACTTCACTGAGGGAGAGTTTACAAGAATCCTTCAGGTTGCAACTACTGGATGCTGTCATATTTTCCAGCTGTGACGGCAACACTGTGCTTTAGGAAGGCTGGAGCTGCACACACCCAGTGAAAGTCGAGTGAATAGCCCTGATCTAGATGGTGGAAAGCCCACCACCAGGTACACACAACATAAGCAAAACACCTTAACTAGTCAGTGATTCATAATTCGTAAGTGTATTAAGCAGTTGATTAGTACACTAAAAGTATACCCAAGAAGCCCATTCCAGACCCAAAGACTGTGAATCCATGCAGCATTATCCCTCAGGAGAGAGATAACAAGCAGTGAACCAGATCTCATCCAATTCAATACACAGATTTTTTCCCCCTGCCTATTCTCACTCTCTACATCAATGTATCACACACACATTGAAGCATGAAGCCCTGCAGTGCTTGAGTAATTTAGGAGCCTAAAGTTTTCTTCTTCCACAGAGGTTCCTCTGTGCCCCCCACCTTCTCACAGGGATCTTTCCCTCGAGAAAGCTCTCCAGCCATCCTCTCCACCTTCCAAACCTGAGAGGAAGGAAAGTGCCCACTTAGTCAAATACCTTGCAAGAAGGAATTTGTGCTGCAAATACTTGTTGGTCTTTGCAAAGGGCTCGCCAGCTGGAAAGCCCAAATGAGCAGGCTGTTGTCTTTCAGAGACAGCACTGCATCTCTCTACCTTCCCTAAAGCAGCCAAGTGCAGCTCCCAGAGGTTCTGTCTCTGCAGGGGGGAAAGATGGAGGAAGGTTACTGATCCTCTCCCTCCATTTCCACATTAAGATAATGACATACACAATGACCTAAGAAGCTTCTTTCATCCTAAGATCTAGAAGGTTTTGCTGCCAGCCCTGAAGGCTGAAGTTATCAACCTCTTTAGGTAGAGAAAGCACTACAATTTCTGGGGCATGATGTGACAGGAATCACAGGGTTCTTGCAAAGTCTACTGAGGTTAAGTAGCTCTTGTGCAGGTTGTAACATTCTCCCCTTCGTGCTCCAATGCTGAGGATATACAAAATACAAGAAATACAGTTCCTTTAAGACTTGTCTTTAAAGCTTCAAGAAAAATTCTCAAACAGGTTCAGGTAGAGTTTTCCGAATTAAATCCCTTGTTGTATAATTAACAAGAAACTCAGGCAAGGAAAGCATCTCATTCTTTCTCCTCACTGCTTCCCTTTTCCAAGCAAAAAGAGGAGCGGGGAAAAAAAAAAACCTCACAAAACTGCATTTCATGGATAAACAGATACAAGGCATGTTACTTGAAAGAAAACTGTGTGGGGACATAAAAACAAGATGGTTGTTGAACAGATAGCATGTAGTAAATCAATAGCCTGTCCTCCAATGCAGGAAGAACCAGTAACAGAGCACCAGGAGCTGTAAATTGGAAACGAGGAAAAAGAAGGGCAGGGGTAAGATCAAAGATCAGATCACAGGGAAACAATAGTTCTAGGTGAATTAAGTGAAAGAGCCCAGGTTAAACAAGGCATTTAGGTCTTCTACCTTCTTACCGATACATGCTAATTGAGAGTTAAATAAGGCCAAGAGACATTTTTATGAGGATTTCCATCTTGGACCTCAAGACTAGCAGGAATTTAATACTTTTAGTCTGAGAAGCAAGCTAAAAAAGGTTAAAACTAATATCCTACCTATAAAACTGTGGATGACAAAGTGCTTTAACAGCAAAGTTACAGATTCATTGGATTAATTCTGTAGCAACTTCATAGGCATAGCATTTAACCTTCTCAACACAAAAAAGACTCCAAAACCCAAGCAACTCTGTGGATACAAAAACCAACAATGCCTGTTTGCAGACTGCCATTTTATGATCTCTAATTTACATTATCCAGAACATGAAATATTTATTTTATGTCACTCCCATATGGGCTGTCTGACATTTAACACTTTAGCTGATACTTCAACAGGCCAAAGGTTTTTGTCTCCAACTTGTCCTGCTGATTAAAAAAAGTAAAAAAACACCAGAAAATCCCACAAAAATCACCCCCCCCAAAAAAATTAAACAAAAAAAAAACCAAACAACCAAGCAAACAAAAAAAAAAATCCCTTCAAAATCCATAACCTTCTGCTGAATTTGGGTGAAGCCAGGCATTGTTACTCCATGTGCACGTAAGTACATTAGCAAATTCCTCAGAAAAAAACAGTCAGTTCTCTGGCAGAATATACCGTGATGGAAAAAATCCACTTTTCTGTAATCCATTTAAAAATAGCATCTTCTCAACTTCTCTGATTAGATTATTCCATCATGAGATTCCACTTATCTTCTCTTTCCAAATCATGGTCAGCACTTGCTGCTTCTTACTTCCCCTCCCTCCTGAGCAAGGGCTCAGTGACTAGGTCCAGTCTTTTCTCACCTTGTTTCTCCTGTTGCACTTCATCTTCCAATTTACCAACATCAAACTCATTTTAGCAACATAGATTCTCAAATTCCAAATTTTATATCACTTTTTCAAAGCAAGCAAGAATTCCTACACATCTGTGGGATTCTGCAGTGCTCCAGAATCTAAAAGCAATTTACAGTGCATGTTGCTTTCTTCCCCAGTACTCTGCTTTGTACATCAATCCCTAAACTTTATGTGTAAGACATGAAGATGATAATGTATTTTAAGCACAGGTTTTAAACCTCAAAGGATCGATGGGATATAATACAAAGAAAATATACCCCAACACAGCTGCCAGCAAGCAACCATCTAAAAGAGTGAAAAATTCTGTTATCTCCATGTCTCCAACACGGGAACTCTCATTAGCCAAAAAAAAAAAAAACCACCAAAAAACCCCAAAACAGTCACCAGCCAAAGCTGAGGATCATCTGCAGTCAGTGCTCTTTGGTGGGATGTCCCATGGCCTTGAGGTATACACAACCAAGGCTGCAGTGAGTATATTCACAGGTTGCTTTCTCATACCAGGTAAAATGTGTCCATGCAGAGGTAGGACAGCAATTCTTGTTTGTCCGTAAGTGCTCACCTGGGCACAAATCAGTTCAGAAAGCAAACAAGCAGCATCCACAAGTTGCATATGTTACAAAAAAAAAATGCATTTGCCAACTAAACTGCCTCGCAGCACAGCTTGGTGGCTGCTTTTCATTTGAGTTTTTCTTACCCACTGAGCAAGAAAGCATTACTTCACGTTTATTTCTCAGCATTCTGAGGTTTGTCATTTACCACCAGACCTGTACTAGCACATTTGTGTCAGGGCAGCTGGTGGCAGGCAGAGAAGAATTGGATTTCATGGAGAAGGTCTCTGCCCGGATGCTGTGAAAGTGCAGTAGAGGTGGACAGCCAGATACAAGGTGAGAGCACAGGGTAAAAGGCAGCAGAGCCTCTGCGGGACTGCAGGACAGGATCAGAATAGTCAAGAGTGCTTCTACCCGATTAGCTTATGTCCTCACTGTAAAATAGCTGGGTCACCAGCTCAGGCTGAACTGAAACAAGTGATCAACCCTTTCCTCTGCCAGGATTTCTACTTTGAAAACACTGATTATCCTGCTTTGGGTTGGGGAAAGAAAAGGGGAACTCATACCCACGTCATGGGCAAAAGGGAGGCAACCCTACAGTATGGATGGCAGGTATGTCTTTGAGAGCAGACAGCTAAATAAAAAAGGGACAGCACTCATGTGCATGAACTGATACACACAAGTATGCTGAAGCCCCAGAGAGCAAAGCAAAGTTTACACACCACTCTTCAGTAGCATGAACTGATGCTCTGCAGGTCAGCTGCCCTGTGCTCACCCAGTCTTCTAAGTCTTAAATGACTTGTTGAATAAAACATACTTATCACACAACACACAATGAACATGGTGTCCTGAAAATGACTAAGATGTCTAAAGAGGCTTTAAATCAGGTTGCAAAGCAGCTAAAAAGAATAAATACTTCAAATAAAAAGCATTAATATCAAGCCACTGCAACTGAAAGTAGAACAGTTAAATTTGCTGTTGATTTCTGTAAGTATCCTGATAACTGAAAACAAAATAAAGGTTTCTAAATCTGCAACAATAATCAGTTTTGGAAACAATGAAAAAGTAAAAATAAGGTTCACAGAGCCTTTGGGACACAGGCCTCCAGCTGCCAAAGTTTGACCTCCAAAATCTTGGACATTGCTGAGACCTCCAGCTTTGCATAGCAGCAGCCCTCTCCTTACACTACAATGTTATTACTATTGAGATGCTCCTGAGGAAACATCTCTACTGCTAGGGTAATCCTGAGGTGGCATATTTTATCTTTTGAAAATCTGTAATTATTTTCACATAAATAACAACATATAGCAATAGGATTTGCCATAATATGGCAACTATGCTGAGAGAGGATTTTGGAATAAGAATATCCTGATGATATAGTCATCAACTTAGTTTAACCAGAACCTACAGAAATGAATAGTAACTACTATATTATATGGCCAGAATCCATCTCTACTGTACACATTAAACTGGATAATTCTTATTCAGTATCAAAATAAAGAACCATGTTGAGATTTTGGTATCAAGCATCATACAGAGTCAAATATGGCTTAAGATCAAACCACATACAGATTTCCTCAGTAGATGCCCCAGCAAACCTATCACTCCTTAGTCCACAAAGCAGCAGATCTCAGCTCTGCTGAGAGCAGAGTCAGCAAAAGAGCTAGCATAATCCATCTATGAAGATTATCAAAATCCCTTTAATTCTCCCATTACACACACACATACATGTTCTCCATTGCTTTGAGACTCAGGACTTGGATACAAGAGCAAACCGTAAGGATGCAGAGAACTTCCACAGAGGAAGAGCTGATTTGAATCCCCTTATCTGCTGCCAGCTAGAGAGCCCCTACAGACAGTGCAAATTAGCCAGTACACAGCAACTATGCCTACAACAATGCTAGAGAGGGACTTTTTACAAGGGCATGTAGTGACAGGACAAGAGGGAATGGCTTTAAACTGACAGAGCAGAGATTCAGATTAGACAATAGGAAGAAATTCTTCACTGTGAGGGTGGTGAGACACTGGCACAGGTTGCCCAAAGAAGCTGTGGCTGCCCCATCCCTGGCAGTGTTCAACGCCAGGTTGGACGGGGCTTTGAGCAACCTGGTCTAGTGGAAGCTATCCCTGTCCATGGCAGGGGGATGAAGCTAGATGATCTTTAAGGTCCCTTCCAACCCGATCCATTCTGTGATTTGATGATGCCATGGGCTTTCATGACCAAGTTCTCAGTAGGCATGTTCAATGGAAACAGTAAGAGTAGCAGCAAAGGTAGCAGCAGAGAAGCCTGCCAGCTTTTTGTCACAGAGAGACAGCAACACGCAAGCAGACCAGGAGTGCAAGAGGCTCATCTTCTACATAACCAAGGGGGTTAGTCTTCATCTAATAAGGGGCTGGACAGTTGGACAGTTCAAATGGCATTCCTTCAGCTGGGAAAGGTAGGAAAGCTGTCCCAGTGCCTAACACCTAGCGGCCACTCTCCAGTGTGAAAGCTCAGTTATTTTCTCCTTCTCCTAGAAAAGCTGAACGAAAACAAGCTCTGACAATCTGTCAAAGGCTGGAAAGCTATAGGACGCTTAAAACCAAAATATCCACAGACTTCCACACAACACCAGTTAAGGGAAAGCATGTGTGGGGTAGCAACTTCTTTCTAATAAAAATACTACAATTGACACCTTCAGGGCATGTTAAGAAGCATGCAGTGTTGTGACAAAAATGTATCAGTGGAACATGGAGGGTTTAATACTTGTCAAAGGCAAACAAAAACCCCTCTTGCAGAAGAGGGCACTAAAAAGGAATGTATCACATCTGTAAGAACACAGCATACATACACAGCATACATAATCCCAAATATCAGCATGCATTAACTACAAAAACTTTATGCATTAGCCCTCCCGTCTGGAAGAAGCTACAGAACAAGAAAAGCCATTAACATTTTAATGAATCTGGGATGGCAGGGCCCTAAACTCTAAGAATTCAGCCTCCAGGGGTTGTGCAGAAGAAAAGGGGAAAGGGAGTCAGTGAAGGAAACCTCTGCAGGATGAGCAGCATGGATAGCAAGCAGCCTGCTGCAATTCCCAGAGATCTCAAATAAGCTGCACACACTCTGGGAGAGAGGGAAGCCGGTGCAAGGGGAAAACTGCAGACGTTTGAGCATGTCTTACTTCCTTTGGAGACTGTATTTCTTTCCTGAATCACAGGGTCTTTTGAGACTTGCCCCAGAGAGTGCCAAAGCGCTGTGGGAAAACAAGTAGCACACAGGTGCTTCTGAGTGTGCCTGGAGCAGAATCTCTCCTCTACCACAAAGACTTGTGCTGAAAATCAGCGCAAAGCACAGGAGCCCTACCCAAACTTCAAGGACACCAAACAAAGATGTTCCAGCCATCCAGAATTCATCAGTGATGTGAGAATCCAGGAAAAGATTTACCCAAGCTTCAGGAGTCTGAGGGAACAGTAGTTTCAGACATACAGCCATTGAGCGTCTGTCTCAGAAGATATTATAAGGAATACTTGGTGTCTCAGATATGCTTTTCAGCAGCTCAAAAGCTCAGGCATTTACTGTTGCAATCCTATGGGTCTGTTTTCTTCACCCTCAGAACTAGCACATCAACTTTTTAACAACCTAAGACTAAGGGCCAGAGATAAACTGCATTGCTAAATGACCATCAAAGTGTTCACCATCACTATACTGTTTTCATAGCAGAGCTTCTCTGCCCTCTGATATTCCCATCCTTGATTTATTCATTCGAGCTCTGTTCAAGTAACAGCCTCAGCCAGACCAGAAAAGCACAGTGGGGATGCTTCCTAGGAAATTTACATGAACACATGGCCTTGCAGAAGAATAAGAAATAGCATCAACATGCAAATAATCCAGGAAAAAAACTAAGATTATATGGCTCCTAGCCTTCCCCAAATCCTTCTCCCTCTGCATCACCAAGGCTCTCATCTTACCTACCCCAGACTTCCCTCATGTACACTTGAGATCATAGAAACATCCAGTTTACATCTGCTGACGATTTTTGAGTTTTACTGAGAAGGATTTTTGTAGTTCTATATCATTTGTGAACCAAAAACCGCTTAAAGGATTAATCATGGAGCACATTTTTAACATGTACCAGCATGCCTCAGGCATTTTAAAACAGTTGGGAATTTAAGAAAGCCACACATAAGTTTCCCTGTTCACCTCTTCTGAGTGCCTACGAACCAGGGCTACTCATGCAGCACACAAAACCACATTTCAAGACATCCTGGACCACCTCTGAAGAGTCAGGAGAGAACACTGCACAGAACACAGCTGGCCACTGCAGCCTCAAAGTGCCCCTATGTCCTGCCATACGACATACTCACCACCTCATGGAACATCAAAGATCAGACACTGACCAAAGGGTTATAAAGCATGAGGAAAGAAGACATGGTACCATTTTATTATAAGGGAAATGGAAGTACTTTTTTTTCCCTTTCCTTCTCCTCCTGTGATGGAAGGTTAAAACATAAAAGGCTACTCCTGTACACAGAACATTAAATGAATTTATATCTGCGTTTTTAAGCTCTTGAGGAACAGAATGACCAGAACTGAAAGCAATTAGCGCACCAAAGCAGACAGCTAAAACAACAAAGACACAGAACAATGATCTCTTATTTCCCAAGTTCAGATGTCACCATCACACTTTCCTATTCATGCAGCATACTGCATTTTGAAAAGCTGAGCTGTTTTTCTCTGCCTGAAAGGAATACAAAGGGTTCCTTTTTTTTTTTTTTTTGCTAAGTACTGTGGCAGTTAGAACAACAAAAAAATATTGGGAGTGCAAACCACTGAAAAGAAGAAACCTTTGGCAGGTTGAGAATCTGACATATTAAAGAAAGTGGGCTCAAAATACAAAGCTAAGAAATGAAAATACTGCAGATCTCCAAAACCTTATGTGAGAATTCCCCCTGCAGCATCCCAGATGGTATGTGTTTTGCTTTTTAATTTGAAGAGCTGTGAGACAACCACAACATGACCAAACAGCAGAAAGTAACATCAGTCATCCTCCAGCACTGCCCTCCTACATCACCTTGCATGGTGCGTTTTTCACTTGAGACTCAAGCCACGCAGTAACTGTGACATGATTAAGCAGAGGGAAGCAGTATCAGTCACCTTTTGCAACGAACCACAGAAGAGAGAAAGTAATGCAATAAAATGGGTGATTAACACTGAACCTTGGATATAGGAAAGCAACCACTCCTGGCCACCTGCATTAGTCTAACCTGTCACTTGAGAAAACACTTCCCTGTGCAGTAACTTCTAATGACACACATGCACCTACCCAGCCATAAGTGTTCAACACCATCTGTTCTTGTTACAGTTGAGCTCTCAAGCCAACTTCCAAGTCAGGCTGACGAGGGAGTTCACATGGCTCTGATCCACCAGCTCTTTTACAGCTAGTTATTCATTTGCAAAGAGAATTACTAAGCAAACAGTGTTTCCTTTTGTATAAGGTCTGTCACAGACAGCACCCAACTCAGCCAAACTCAGCAGCCAAAATACATGAGCATCAACTGACACAGTATTTATAAATGTTTTAACTAATGTGTTTCTTCTGTCTCAGGTATTTTTTTCACAGTTTTGTTATCTTACAAGAGAATTCTGAAAATGTGCATGGAATTATATGGATCACAAATTTTCAGGAACTGCCTGGAGACTAATTATGCTTCAACAATTATATTATCAGATTGAGGTGGCATTAAAAGCACCAAACAAATAAAGGAAAGATACAAATTTTCAGGTAGTTACAGGAAGGTGTAGTGGCCACTGGACATTCTTCAGTGCTAAAGGGTCAATGTGAAATTAAACCATAAAGAAAAAAAAGACTCCCCGCTACACTATTTCTTCTTCTCTTGAGTATTTAGTTACATCCCTCATTTATTTACAAGGTTATACAAAATGCTGTCTCCCACCCCATCCATCACACCTCAAAGAGCATTTTGTGCATATCCATTGCATATAATGAGGCAAATATAGCTGACAGTTGCTCAAATTTGATTACATAGATTCACTGTTTCTAGATCACTGGGTCATAAGGTGGCTTAAAGGGGACCCATAAGCCCCTGAGCTTATGGCAGGGCTGATAAGTTCACCAGGCCAGGAAAAAGGAAGAGAAAGTAAATAAATAAATGAAATTTCACCCCATCACAGCTAAGGACAATATAAGCAGCAAACATCCCACCCAAACGATAAACCCATGAGGTTTCCAGCATTGTATTTTAAAGACAGTTTCTCAGTTCTTCCGAGTTTCTCTATAGGTGACAGATTGATTCTTCTTCCAGAAGTATAAATAGGAATAGCAGCATTCTGCCTCTGCAGAGATAAAGAACTGGACTTCTAACCCATAGGCAGCATTTCAGAGAGCTTGGAGAAAGAAAAACAGGATGTAAAGCATTCTTTTAACTGGAAAATAAAGCAGGGTCTCAGAAAGGCAGAACTCCAGTCAAGTTTAATACTGCATTTCCACCAGCAGCACTCCTCTGCTCTTTCCCTCCTCCCCATCTAGAACTGCAGGCAAATCCATGTATTACACAAAAAAACATCTGCAGGACATAGATAGCAACTTCAGAAAACCCTACTAACCCAGTTTTATAGACTATGTCACAGGACGGAATAGAATCAAACAAATTAACACTGGAGCTTACCATTTCTAGACAAATCAAGTTCCACTAGCTGCATGAAATTTGCTATTTCTGGAGGGAGCCGCTGGATTTCGTTATCACTAAGTCCAAGTTTCCGTAACTTCACAAGTTGGAAGAAAGGCTGAAAGAAAGAAAGAAAAAATATCCATGTCAGAAAATACTCACCTAACTCACATATAAGTGTGGTACATGATCAGAAATAATTGGAAGCTGGTTTCAAAGTGTGAAATAAAGTTATGGCTTAAAATCAGCTATGCAGACCTCTTTCAGACCCGCATCAGAACAAATATGTTAACTTTTACATGCAGACAGACTAGAATCTGTGTTTTACCTAAAACGAAAATCTATTATAAATAAATAAATAAATAAAGTAACTGTAAAGCTTCACTATTAACAATCACAGCAGACACACTACTGAAATCCAGGATGCCTGCTTCAAAATCACTAATGGGGCAAGGTTACCCAGCAGCGCAATTAAAAGCATCCTAATTACACACTGGGGTTCATTAGGAAGTTAATATAGAGGGGCACTTCTAAAGGACGATCCAGAAAGGGGCTGCCAAGGTCTTCTTTATCAGCAAGTGCCATAAACAACTAGGTCACAGAGCCAGTCTCCCTCGAGAAGGCTTTCTTTCTAAGCTCCACGCACCCTGCACTCCGCGGCCCAGTTTCAGAAGGACTAATGAAAGTTGGACGGGATATGAACAATTTCAGGTCTTCCCAGCTAGAGGAGGAACCCAACCCAGCCCTATCTTTATGGTGAAGGCATGGAAAGGCAATGCAGACAGGGGCTCACAGCATCTGGCAACACCCAAGACAAAATAATCTTCAAAGGAAGCGGACCAAGTCAGGCCAACCCCAGATGCTGGGAGCAGCTGGTGATCAAAAGTCAAAATGGTCATTAAAAAATGATTGAGATGTAGATATCTCCAGGAAAGGTGGAGAGCTCTTACCCTAGCTTTCCTCTCTTCCAGGCAGGCCTCTGAATGAGAGTGAGTGCAAGTGCTGAGGATCTGTGCGATATTAAATATCTTTATATACACGTCATCTTGGCCGTAACTGACTGGACTCTTAAAATTTCAAGCAAGTTTTATGCTCCCAGAGTGTATTTTTGCCCAGCAAAACCTCAGAACCTCTGCATCTTACCCACCCACAGCACGTGTGCATGCCTGCATTCTCACAGGTTTTGCCCTTAGTGGTAAATGATAGATGCTAGCAAGTTCAGGGTATCTGCTTACATGTAATCACCTGCAACCCTTTACTGGAAATTAGCACCTTTTTTAATTATTATTCTTTTATTTAGGTGCTGGAACGTGTGCTCTGAATGTCACTCAATTCTACCTTAGACTGACACAAAATGGGGCAGTATGAAAGGCACCTTACTAGAACACAGGGTAAAAGTAGTCTTATGAATCTATATTATGACACAACTTTTCAATCTTAGTTTGACATCTTATACCCAAGATCATAAATCAGGTTTTAAGTACAAGGCTTTGCAACCTCAGCATCAGTCTTTCAATATATATTGTGGTTCCTTGTCACAGAAAAAGAAAACAACTGAAATTAATGTGTTTTCCCTCAAAAACATGGATTCCTTTTAGGAAATAAAAAGGATACAACTTTAAAAAAAATTATACGCATTCAGCAGTCAGAAGATGCACAAGATCTGAATGCGAACATTTCAAGGCATTTTTTCAGTCAGAATGGGACTCACCCCTGAGTATTAAAGGCCTTGGATAACAGAGTTTAAATTGTCCGAGGAAATTAAAAAACCTTTACAGTTCCACATTTTTAACTCCCTAAAAACACGTATCACAATTAAAATAGCCACAAATGGAGGGTTTTTTATCCTTCTTCTTCCTCACAAGATCTATAACTGCATTTTGCTATCATTGGCATTTTTTATCCTCTAAAACAAATGCATTCTTTTTAATAAATATTTATTAATATGACTAAACCAAGAATCCTTCAGAAGCTTAGAAAAGCACTTAAAGACACTTTTCTGAAAACACAGAGATCCCAGTCTTTCCTAACACTATCCAAAAGAAATACTTGCCAAAAAGCGTCCCTCAGCCAGTGTGTAGCTGCTAAACTATGACAGCTATAAATATTGATTTTCTACTACAGATCTTCTTGTAAGCAGCAGTTGTCCTTGCCTGAGATGCTCTACAACAAGTGAGAAAGGACAGAAGTAACAAAGTTAAAAGGCAGAAGGAACATCAAAAAGCTATCAAGAGCTGGACATCCCTAGGAACCTTTAAGTGCCCTCACCCCACCACATGTCAGTACTGTATATATTTATTAAATGTGCAGAGCACATGTGTGCAAAAAACAAAATTAGACAACGTTTTTTAAAAAAAAAACTGTTTCTTTAACTGACTACTTTACAAGAAAATTAACAGGGAGCTCTATTTCTAGTTTGCATAACGATTTTTAATGAATTACACCATTTCCTAGATAAAATCAGAAACTGCAGTTACATGAATGGCATTTATTTGAACTTCCTGCTTTTTTCCCTTTAAACTATGTAACTCAATCACTCTTGCATGTTTAATATATCCTACTCCTATTTTAGTAACTATTCTTCCATTATCCAACACACACTGTTAGTGCTCTAGAGCACTACTGGAGAGGCAAGCACCTCCTTTTTGTGCCATATTTGTTTTACCTGTCAAAAAGACCACAGCAAAGAAACGGAACTAAGAGCTTAATGAACAGAGTTCAACAAATTTATATATATATATATATATATAAATATAAATATCTGTAATTTCTTAAATATACCGCAACCAGAAGCATGTTCCTAATTTAATGTATCAGACAGAGTTTAGCCTGTATTTGAAAAGCTCTAAGAGGAATCAAAATGCAATGGGGTTGTTGGCCAGAGCACCACATCCACCCAGCATGCTGTAATAGCAGGTTTTGATTGCAGACCCGACATCTCTACAAGTATCTTGGCAACACTTCTAATGCTGCTTACTTTAGCCAGCCTAATTAATACTGCTTCAATGAGACAAATAATTCCATGAGCATCAGCACTATAGCAGCCTACAACTTTCTATTTAGTGGCAATTCCCAACCTTCAATTGAAGCTTTTCCTCCTATCAAAGAATTTACAGAGGTTTCTCTTCTCTGGATTTTCTAAGAACTCACATATTGAATAGAGGCCTTGTAGCACTGGAAAGCTAACCAAGCCTCTCTTCTCCACCCAGCCACATACTTAGACAAAAAACTTCATTCTGACAAAATTGGGTCGATGTCAGCCAACAGAAGAAAAAAACTGAGAGATAAGTGCGTGACTCACTGGAGAGTATAAACAGACAGTGCGATCCCACCGGCCTCATTCTCATCATTTAAGGAATACCACTACAACTGGCGCTCAGTTCTAAAAATAGTAGTTAACAGAATTAAGCCAAACTGGTAGGATTAAAAAAACTCAGTATTTTCTCCTGCAAAAGTGGCCAAAACAACTCTTCTCTGGCTTGCTTTCAATGGGTCACTCCTGCAACAAAAAAACATCCACGCCTGAGAATCTTGCCTGAAATGTTTCAACATCTTCCCTGATGGAGGGGAAAAAAAAAAAAAAAAAGAAAAAAAGAAATAAATTAAAACAATAGGCAAATGACATAAAAAACACAGGAGGGCATCAATAGCTCCTTGTGGCTAAGGCTGTTTAAGAGGAGGAGACACGTCTCACTGCTAGAGCCTTTGCAATGCTAGAGACATGTCACACTCCAAACCCATTTGGCACAGGTAGTATACCCAAATGCTTGCTGTGTTAAGCAAAATGTTTCCATAAAAAGGCTACTACTAGCAGCACAGAAAATTAAAATTAGAACCTTTATGAAATCCACTGCCTGGTTTTCAAGACACGCCAGTGTCAGCAGCAGAAATTAAAACAAGAGGGAGAGGAGGAAGAAAACTGCAAATTAACTCCAGTTTCAGGGTTATATTCACACAGGACAGAGATATTTTTATATATATATACGTATATATATTTGGGGTTTTTTTGGTGCAGGCACTGGAGCTGTTGCTGACAAGCTTAAAAATCTGTGAGTACTTGCTCTTATGTCAAGTTTCCCTTAGACACCAACACAGATTTTCAAACATATGCATGCTGCCTCAGCTTTTGAGGCTTTTTCTGGAAATTACCGTATTATATTCAAACAGGAATTAAGTAAGCTACCAAGACATGGTATATTAGGTCCTGTTTCTTAAGCACCATCTATATTCACTTCAACCATTTTCCAAACCTGTAACTTGCCAACTAAAGTATATCAGTGCTTTAGAATTAAAAAGTGACACATGGTAATTTAAACAGTTTAACTCCTGATTGCATCCCTGCTTCAAATCTTACTTCAGGCTCCATTTTCTTCTCCTATGTTATGAACAAAAATCAGTGGGGAAGCCTTTAATTTACTTGTTCCCTTCCATTCACCAGCTACGTGCCCTCCTTCAGTCACCGGATAAGGGAAATTGCCATTGATCCTTCCCCCACCCTTTTTATACTGCCTCAGAAAGACCTCAGAAATAAAGACCTTTCTTCAGGCAAACCAGGCAGAAGCTGCAATTTGATTGTGGTAAGCAAAGCAGTGAACAAGATAAGGCATCCAATCTGTGGATTAACCTTGCAGCATGGCTGGCACAATGCTTTCCAGCTCCCCAGCAAGGTCCCCAATCACTTGCTTTTGGCACTCAGAAGTTATTTTTTGCACCATTGCATGGGTTCAGCACGAGAGCGGGGGAAGACCAACCTTTCTTTAGGTGAACACACTGCTTGGTGGCCTGGAGACTACAAGGAGAATAAGGATTAAAACGCGTAAGGCAGAAGCAGCTCTGAATTTGCAGAAGTCATCAACAGTCAGCTCTGTGAAAAACCACTCACAGGGCACACTCAGTGCTAAGTTTTACAAGAGGATAGGAGATTTGATGACCTACACTAACCAACTGGTGGGATTTCAGACATTGATTCCACTCCAAAGTCAGCCAGTGGACATGCCAACCTCAAGCTGACACAAACCATGGCCACGCTTACAGTCAAAGTATCCTCCATTCAACCCTCAAGGCACCCCAGTCAAAAGGCCCAACTTGTAAGCAAAAAACTCTTTCTAGGGTGCAGTCCTGTATATTGCTGTCTTAAAATCCACTCCTGCTACTAGCACTACTGGGAGCTCTGAGGAAATCCAGCAAGAGTCCATAGAGCAGGCACATTCTCCTAGAAGCCCATCCTAAGTAGTTGCACAATGTGACACTGAGGAAGGTGGATCCTACTCCAGACTAATGAAGTGTGCAATGAGTTCCTGGCAGACTCTAGTAAAGTCTAGTATGGGTGTTATCATCCTGGCATCTCCCACAAAGCCTGCTATGGACAGCCCTCCAGTCACTTCACCTGCATTCAACTGTGAGCAGGGACACCTAGTGAGGGCTTCACAAATACGGGTCCCACTTCATTCTTTGGGCCAAACATACTTTAATTTTCAAATAAGGTACTGAGTGAGATACTGAAATGACTGCTGAGGGCAGGGATTAATTCACAGTGCAGCAGAGTCCTCCTGCAATTCATTACTCTGTATCAATGTGCTACTTGAAGCAGCTGATGGATTTCTCTCAAGCCACAAGAAGACGGAGCAGCAGCTGGTGACGGACCATAGTATGCAGACCTCTGTCCACTTGCTAGGTCACAAGCCCCCAAATGGCTCCACACAGCTGATGTATCCAATTCTGTCATGTTTCATGGCAAAACCAGAACTGCTACAGATTTTTGTCATGGTGAAAGATTGTTTCACATGCCCAAAGCAATGCTTGTAGACAATATTGAAGCTGTACTTTGGTCTTGCAGCATCCTAGCACCAACTTTGTCATCATGACTATTAACGGATGACAGCATAGAAGCAGACATTCAAGCAGGAATTCATACACAACATTAATAAAACATAGAATGGGTTGGGTTAGAAGGGACCTTAAAGATCCTCCAGTTCCAAACCTCTGCCATGGGCAGGGACACCTTCCACTAGACCATGGTGCTCAAAGCCCCATCCAACCTGGCCTTGAACACTGCCAGGGATGGAGCAGACACAGCTTCTCTGGGCAACCTGTGCCAGTGCCTCACCACCGTCACAGTGAAGAATTTCTTCCTAAGAGCTAACCTAAAACCCTCCTGTTTAAGTTTGAACCCAACTAATTACTAGATTTCACATGAGAAAGTATTCATGAAAGACCATAGGGGCAGGTACCCTAAACAGAACCAGATACTGCAACTGCTATCTGCTTTAAAGCCCAATATGAAGAATCAGCCAGGCAGAAGGACTAGGGAAGGGTCTACATGAGACAAAGCAAAAATGACAACCAATACTTCATCAAAGCTGGCATTCAATATCTACCTGCTACGTTTACGGCCTCTGTTTTCAAAACACCTGCCATTTTCTGACCTACAGTCAATGATGGGCAAGTTGCAGGTCCTAGTCTTGGTTATTACCATCCATTTTTAAAACCAAATAAGCGACTATCCACTCTCAAAATCCAATATACTGCAGCACTGAATCAAAACGATGCTCTACTGAGTGATGCATTGAATGGGTTTCCTGGCAGGCCACGATTTACTTTCTCTTTTATAGTGATTAAGCAGAGGTAACCAAGGTTAAAGAGCACTTGATGCCATAACCACTAAGAGTGCTGGGATGGACTAGCTCTGCCTTTGAGAGAGAACAGAAAACATCTGCTACAACAAAATATGGATTCATTGCAGCTAAATGCATTTGCCATTTGGAGAAACAAACAAACAAAAAAACCCACAAAAAAAAACCAAAAACACGTTTAATCTCACTAATGAATTGTTAGCATGCATTTTTCCAGTATACAAGATTGTTGGCAGGAGGTAACATCTTTTTTTAGACCAACTGATCTAATTAGAAAAATAACTATGTAGAATCATGAAATTTATTTTAGAGCTACAGATGTATAATCTCTGCACTCAAACCTTGTCTCATCTGTGTTCATCTCACAGAGAGATGGGGATACTATCAATTCACTACAACAATACATCCCTTTGATAACTTAAAAAGTACTGAAACATAGCCATCTAATTACTTTCTTCCAGCTGAGGTCAAAATCAGTAGAACTCAGCTGTTACTACAAAAAAATACAAGAAAATACTTGAAACCAAGCAGGCTTCACAACCTTTTGAACAACCTCAGGGGCATTCACAGGGAAGTCAGACTTTGCAGGGGACACCACACTAAGTTCTCCCTCCACTCCCATCAGACTGTGGTCTTTCAAATTTGATGTCAAAAGGTGTGCTATTTTCTTCAAGCCTTAAGTAATACAACACAGAATCTGGAAGCTAGCAGAAAAACTAACAAATAATAAATTTATTTGGAGCCTTCCACACAGCGTTCTTTGTTTAAAGGAACATTAATATAAGGGTGCTTCTCTACAAACCATTATTTATTTTAATAATTCAAGCTTGTGCTGCACACTAGTACTAATTGCTACGCTCACAAAAGCTTTTTACAAAAGGTAAGTAGTCTTAAGACACTGACGTTGTAAAGCTGCAGGGGTTAGAAACTATTATACACAGCATTTGTCATACTGAAACAAAAAAATCCTAAACTTTCAGTAAAACTACTTGTACTGTGTGCTTACAGTTTACTTCAGTTCCACACAGTGGCATAGTTCTCTCTGATATTAACTGAAAGTACATGCTTGCTCAAATCATACAGTGGTATTTCTTCAAGGATTTACAGGAAGATGTGCAAAAACATCACGACACTATCAATGTTAAAAACAAAATGCAATTGAACATCTGAGCGTGAGTAAACAGTGAAAAACATGACAATTCTATTTGCACCATTAAAAAATCAAAACTAAAGACCGGTAAAATCCCTGATATTCTCCCTATAGAATCACAGAACAGTTGAGATTTGAAGGGACCTCTGGAAATCACCTAGTCCATCCAAACTCCCTGCTCACAGCGTAAGTCATTTAGAACAGGTCATCTGTCTGGTATGGGAAGAACAAAAGGACTTCTTCTTAAGGAGCTTTCACAAGATTTTGTTATGATAACAGCACCCTGGATTTCAACATCACACATAATGAAGAGATAGACGCTGCTTAAGCCAAATGCCAAGCAGCATCATCACACCATCCACTTCTCCAGCACAGTAAGTAGGGCACAGGAGGAGGCCATGGTTTACCAGGCCTACCAGGAAAGGGGTCTCACATCAATCAACTCTACCGAGAAGGTTTAGCATGTAACACCAAGAAGAAAAATTACAGATGACAGGTACAATCTGTAAATTCAAACACAGAAGTGAAATGATTCAGAATTGCATCAGATTAGGTTTACAAACACTGCATAAAAATCATTCCCAAAAGAAGAAAGAGTTGAGCAGTCTCTTAAACTAAGTGCATACAGAAAAGTTTGATATGGGTTTTTCTTTTTGTCACTGGAGTTTGCACGTAAACAACATCTGCAAAAAGTCTCATGGGAAAGTGGTCTTTATCCTTTGAGTAAAACAACAGAGCAGCACAAGCAAAACAGCAGCAAAACAAGAGTCAGAACTACTTCCACCATCCACCAATGCAGTGAATGCTGGGGATTTACTATAAAAGCCAATATAATATTGTATTCAAAGATTCATAAGAGATTTCTAAATATCTTGGTGGAAAAAAAAATGCACTAAGATCCAGTTTTGTACTGCAAATTCCATGTACAGGGAAATTAAGTTGACAGGGTGTATTGGCCCTTAAATTCTAATGTGCAGGAGTAGGAAACAACATTTCAGCAACTACAGACCAACCTATAGAATTGAAAGCATTTTATTTTTATCTGATGCTTTTCATTAGAGAAGCTATTGAAATGCATCGTGCAGAATGTGTTATTTTCTTCTATCAGAGCAATTTGCCAGAAAACCTACTTGGTTGAGTAGAGTTTTTGACATGTAGCAAATGATACACTACACATTACAGCTTGAATTGAAAAACCCCTCAAGTTTCCACTCCTAAGGAAAATAAAAACGTTCCAGGTTTAGAAAAAAAAAAAAAAACAAACCCACAAGCTACATTTTTAAGCCACTCTGTGCACACTGGTGACCACATACTCTATTTTTTTTCCAATCAAGTCAGATACACTAAATATTTAACAGAAGGCACTCAGGATCCAACACAGGGGAATTAATTATTTATGCAAGTTAAGAGCCACACTCTACCAATGGCCCTATACAAAGCCTTTCCTTTCGAGACTGAAGGGTGCAGCTCTTTAATTTGTCTTGTAAAGCAGAAGTGGTGAGAAGCATGCTGACAGCAAGAAATTGCTGTTCTGTGGGAAAACAGCCTCATCTGCCAAGAACGGCTAAGAGAGACCTCAATATTGTGGAAAACCACTAGCAGCTAAATAGTACAGAGCCTGCTCCTCCAGCACATCCCACAGGCTGGCTTATCAGACAGGAAGGGCAAGAGCAGAAAAGGAAACCTGGGAGGCAGCAGAAAGGAATGGGAAAGAGCAGAGTACAAAGAACAGAAAAGGAAAAAAGTGTTCGCAAGAGCAGTCAAGAATCCGGCACAGAAGGGACACAAGAGGAAGCAAAGAATCAGAAGCACAGACAGAGCACTTTAAGCAGAGGAAGCAAGATCCTGGGATGTCAGGACGGGGGAGGATGGAAAAGTATGAACATACAGAGCAAAAAGCCCAAGACAACGGAGAAACGTCACTGTCAGCATTAGTTCTCCATCACATAAATGGGGGGGAAGAAGGGATCAAGGAATCCAGCTGAGCAGTTAAGGAAATGGGAAAGAACTGGTGTATTGACATGGGAAAACAAAAGGATCCCTGTGCAGTAGCAAAATGATACAAAGAAAAAAAACTAAGATACTGTACAAATATAAATTATTAAGCTGACAGGTTGACAGGTATAGCTCAGGGGGGAAAAAAAGGTATTTGTAGGGAAAAGGGGGTCAGAGAAACAGAACTGTTTTCCAGGTGCACATAGGCATTAATATATAAGACAGCAAACAAGGGGAGGAGTGGAAATAACAGGGGCAAAAACATCTCCCTCTGCTTCTTGGACATTTCAGATGTTTTCCAGATAAATCCTTCCTATCCTTCCTCCCTTGGAAAAAAAGGTGAAGAATTCTGCCATACTTTTGATCAGCCAACACAAAAATAAAACCAACAAACTAATTCTTTCAGAATAATTCAAGTGCATTTCTTGTTCCTCAGGGTCCTTCAGATGACTCTCAGAACATACAACGCAGCAATGCTGCTGGGTCTGTCTGCCAGTCCTTCCCCATTGAGGTGCTACAGCAATTCTTTAAGTTATCTTCCATCTTTTGAGGGGACTTCTGTGTGTGTTTGTTCAGTAACACCCTGACATATGCCATGTTCTACTGTCCTCCAGAACAACAGAGGTTTTAAGCACGGTAGCAAAGACTGCAGATTAAACAATGCCTAAGACTACTTCTGGACCTCAAAATGCAGGTGTATTAGTATGTATTCTTCCACCGGTGTATTGGAGCAAAACTACCAAAGAACACCTTTCACTGCTACTTAAGAGAAACAGGGGCAGGGAGAAACAGGGAAGAGGGGGTAAACATGTGTATCCAACACAAGCTTCCCCAAGTTTCAACTTGAGAGAAAGACAGCAAGTCTGTGTACTCCATCATGACACTTGCTGATATGCATCTGCCTCAGAAAGCTTTAGATTGGAAAGGAAGAAAAAAAATTGTGCAAGTGGAAGGAAAGCAGACGTCTGGAGATAAAGGCATGATCACTGCCACAGAGTTGCCACATGGAAAAGCAGGGAGAAGAGCTAATCTGTATCTCCTTGGTCTCACAGAAGTATTACAAGACCTTCAGCCTGTTGTAATAGGCCTTTCAGACCGCACCTGCCCACATTGGGAAGATGAGGTCTCATCTACCAGCACATAGAACAAAGCAGGGCAGTAGAGTTGGGGTTTTCCTTGTCCAACCAACTACAGCAACTTCTGCTGCACCTCACAGTCTTTGGGGTGATTCTTCACTTTTACAACAGAAATTTTCTAAGGAAGATCACAACCATCCCAGTGACATGACATGAACACCTTATCCCTGTTACGGGATATATCATGGCATCAGCAAAGCCCACAGATGATTCACCAGGAATCGGCATGGAGCAACTTCATCATTTATGGGAAAACATCTATCTAACCAGACACCAAGAGTTAAACAAGTCTCCCAACTTGCTTAGGCCTGAACCAAGCCAATAAACAATTTGACTTTGTGTTACTGCCTTTATGCACATAGAGAAGAAACTTAATGGAGGTAAGACTAATATAATATGTTACATTAGATTAAGGGCGTAACGACCACTAAGATCTATGCTGACCTAAACAGTTTGTTAATTATATGCCCTAATGATTTCCCTTGTGTTTTCTCTGCAAGAGGTATGCTGTACCCCAGCTTTCTGTACTTTGCATCAGCACTACCTTTTTAATATAAAGGGGAATGAACAGCACACTTTGTAACTACCTTCCACAGAGAGAACTTCTGCTGTGCTCCTGAGCCAGATTCCTATAGCTGAACTTTTAAAACTATTTGCTGGTAGAAATGTCAAACAGGGCTCTTCCTACCCATTTCCACCTTCAATAGATTAGTTTCACATCTGGGACTGCAGCTGTATGTACCAGAAAACCCTAAATTCAACACTTATCTGAGATGATGGCACTATATTCCATTTATCAGAAACCATTAATAAGGAACTGACAAGGAAAGTTCATAGGTCTGTGCAGGAAGCCCTAATAAAAATGCCTTCCTGCATTGCTGACAAGGAACAAAGTACTCAGAACAGATACTACAAGTATGTTTCTGTGGTTGTATTTCATCAGATTCTTCCTAGTCCAGCTAAAAACCCACAATCTTCCTACAGAATATTTAGGCACTCCTGTAATCTGATCCACGTAAAAAAGAAAACAAATCTTCTAAGTTCAACTTTTGCTTGATTCCACTGCAGTGCCAAGGAGCCTGGTCTGCCCTTTCTTTTATTACCCCCTCAGATATTTTTACATGTACATGACTTAATACGCAAGTAATAGGAAGAAGCAGTCTTTTTAGCCATCACAGCACAAAACAAGGTGACTTCATGTATTACAGTTTAAGGAAGAGGAGAAACAATGAATAGTTGCACTCTATTTACAGAAATAGACACCATATAGTAGGATGAACAAGGGACATCATCTTTACTTTTGCAAACAGCAGTTTATGGTATTAAGCAGATTTATTATTAAGAAACAAACCCAAACAGAGAGCCATAGGTCTCAACAGGATTTCAGTCACAAGCACATTCAATACTCCTGCAATAAGAACTGTATGAGCCTGAAAGCCAACACTAAGAAGAAAAGCCTAGTACAAAGAGACTCCTGAGTCTGGTCTGTGCACAAAGCCAGCAGAAACTGCTGGAAGTAAAAGCAGAACCCACACGGAGGCTGTGTAAACCAGTTTTGCTCTACTTCAGAAGGATAAAGAGCTCAGTCACAACCAGATGCAAACCCGCACCCAGGTTTTCCAGGAGAAAAAGGCAAATTTAATACGTCAGTTCAACTGAACATCTTTACTACTGTCTATAGGAAAACTCATCCACAATGATTACTCTTACTATGCAGAGTGAGAGCAGTTTATGCAAGTGAACTTAGTAAGACTGTTTAAATTCTGGTATGAACAGAACAACTTTGATTCAGGTGGAAACAAAGGTGCTTTTGAAAAATCTTTCTGGCTAGTGAGTTCAGATTCCTGGATTCCAAGTTAGTGAGAAGAATTCACACACTTTAAAGGTGAAACTTCCAGGTAACACTTTCCCTCCAGTGTCAAGCTACCAACCACAACTCACAAAGGCTTTTGAGGTGACCAAAGTTTAAAGAGGAAACACTGAAAAATGCCTGTGGTTCATCAAGTCAGGAGTCAAGCACGCCTCCCACTCGTGCTGTATCCGTGGAGGCAAACAGTGCCTCAGTGGAATCGCTGGGATGGAGTCCCTCTAGCAAAGCCAGCAAGTGCCAGCCAGACAGTCATGCTGGCGAGTACCACCTCCATGTCTCAAAACCAAGCTGAACTGAAAGTGACTTCTCCTTTGACAGTACAAGCAAAAGAGACTACGCACAAAAACCCGGCTACATGTTTCATGCAAGAAGCAAAACACTGATAACTGTGCAGGACTTACACAGAGAGAAAGAAAAAGTTTGTCTCTCGTGCTCTGCATAACAAAGTTTCCAAGAATGGAAGGCAGTAACAGGAATGCTGTTACCAGCTAGAGGCTTTTTTTTCCCCATGTACAGAGCAGGCAGCATCTATCGAAAGGGGAAAAAAGGGGAGGATTTAATGCCCTCCAAGGTCTTGCAATTCCAATGACGTGAATGTTAATCACAACATACATTCACATCCTATGACTCTGGTCCTATGCCCTCTGCCCTCCGAACAGCACATTTCCCCCACCCAGACGCGGAGCTCCTGGTTTTCATAGAACCATAGCATAGTTAGGGTTTGTCCATTTACCACCAAACGCTAACCCGAGACTCCGGCCCTTGCTTTAACTCCCGCGGTTCCTACCGCAGGCGGACAGTCCCAGCAGCCCCTCACCGCAGCTACGGGGCGGGCGCGGTGCCACCTCACCCCACCGGCGCCGGGCCGGGGAGCTCGGCGGGCACCTGCCGGGGCCGCTCACCTGCGCACTCCGCCCCGTGCGGCGGCGACACCGGGTTGGGGCCGGGACCCGCTGCCCGCTCACCTTGGGCAGCTCGCGGAGCTGGTTGGCGTCCAGCAGGAGCTCCTCCAGGCTGCGGCTGTAGCGGTAGATCTCCTCGGGCACGGCGGCCAGCGAGCAGTGCCGCTTGTCGATGGACTCCACATGGCGGTTGCACCGCCACAGCGGGATGCAGTGGAACATCGCCCCGCCAGGCAGGGGGGGCAGGCCGGGCCGCCGGGGACCGCGGGGCGGGCGGCACCGCCGCTCTCCGCCGCCCGCTCCTCCCCGCCGGCCGCAGGAGCCGCTGCCCGCTCCGCCGCCGAGCAGCGCGGGTCCCGGGGAGCCGCCGGCGCCAACCCGCATCCAGCGTGCCGCGGGCGGCGGCGGGCAAGCGGCCCCGGGCGAGCGCGGCGGCCCCGGGAGAACAATAGGCAGGAGCCGGAGCGCGGCGGGGCGGGGGGCGCCCCCCTACTGCTCCTCGGCGGGCCGCTGCCCTGCCCGCAGCCGCATCGCGGGGCGTCGGGCGCAGCGCTGCTGGCGGCCGCCGCGCCTTCCCGCGCCTGACCCGGAACACGGCAGCCGCTCCCCCGTCGTGCCTCTCTCCCCTCCCCTCCTCCCCCGTCCCGGCTGACATCAGCGGGGCCGGGCCCTGCCGCCCCGCCCCGGGCTCGGACCCGGCCCCGGTCCTGGCCCCGGGGCGCGTGGGAAGGCGGCCGGTCACTCGCACCCACAGTGGCGCCTCTTCGGGCCGGGCCAGGCCCCTGTGTAACTTCGTGCCACGGGAAAGGCGCTCCGGAACGGGGCTTGCGCCGTCTGGAAGGGCACAGGCACACCCGAGGGCAGCGCGCTGCGCTCCGCCACACCGCGCCGGGGGGCTCCCTGCAGCTCTCCCCTGGCAGGGTTTGCCGTAGGTGCGGGCTGTGGTGCGGGGTCTGCTCTGGGACAGGCGGTGTGAGAGGGTGCGAAATGACTGGGGATGCCGTGAAGGGTTACCAACTTCTAGAACTGCTCCCTACCTGAGATGCTCGCAAACATCTCACCGAGCCGGAGTGTGTGCAGGCTACACTAACGCGTTCCCTTCAGTTGGTGGAACGCAACTCCAGCTGTAAAGTAAAGTAATGAAATGTACGGAATGCTGTCTAGGTACCATGGCCGTGGATGGTGTTTTCCTCTCAAGCTACATTGTTGTGGCACACAAAAAAAAAAATCAATACACTCTCCTCAAGGCTTTCTGAGTAAGTTGTTTGTTTTTTCTAAATCCACTTTCAAAAGGGCTGATTGTAAGGTCAGAAAGGTGAGGGAAGGTAAACACACCGGCAGGCTGCCCGCTCTCCCCCGGTGCCTGCCGGCTCCAGGCTCCAGGAGCCCTGCCCCTAGTACCTCTGTGAGAGGGGCAGCATGCGGAGACTCGGCGACAAAACACTCTCGGAGGCGCTCATACTTCTGGTTGCATAACAGCAATTTTGTAATCCGCGCAGTGACATAAAATACTTCTGAAAGCAGGCACTGAGCGTCAGAGCTGCTCTCCGAATACTGCTAATTTCTTGCATAATTACGACTGGTTGCATTCACAGGGAGAGGTTATTGTAGTCATCTGTGTTCTTTAATCCCTGCGAGGTACTGACAACACCTAATCTTACACATTTTCAATGTATGTATCGTTGTTGTTTCTTAAATCAGATGATAAATCTTGCAGGCTACACTTGTTTGTGTGGGAATTGCAGTGATCTGACTGGTTTTGGGTTTTAAAAAGGACATTTTAGGAGCTTGTGTACTGTTACTCTTTGCTGACCTACAAAACAAGAAACTTCAAAAATGTTACCAGCTTCTTGTAAGTACCAGTAGCTTCTTCCTGCAGTCAATATGTCCACTAATTACAAAAAATCAGGTGAAACTTCCCAACGTGCCTAAATAAAGTATGTAAATACATCTGCTAACCCATGGGGAAAGATCTGTAAATATTGCTGACCTGATAACCAGCAAACTGGTTTTCTATAAAAGCCACAGAAAATTATCTGGCTTCTGACCACATCATGACTAAAATGTGTGTTGGAGAGAAGCATCAGCATTTTCCCTCAGAGGACTAGGTTTTCAATGTCATTTTCATCCACTGCAAGTATAGGATGTGTTTCTAGCACATGCGAAATGAAAGCTGTGATTGACTGTTTCCATCCTGCACTGGAAGGGAAGATCATTACCCAAGGCAGGGCTTGGCGCTTAGGGGTTTTTTAGATATCCACAATATTTTGAGGGAAAGACTGCCTCAGCTCCTGCAGCACCCATGGAACATTGTTAAATGTGTTCACATGTGCTTGGAAGGGACGGGCCTTCTCTGCCACAGGGCAGGGCATTAGGTAACTCCAAGACAGAAGAAAACCAAACAAATATGTTGAGCACTGGCACGGAGCATGGCAAAGGCAGGGATCCAGGAGGCTGGCTGGCAAATGCTAGAGGTGGAGATGAGGACCATCTCCCTTACTCTTAGAGGGTTCTAGCCAGTGGCCAACACTTCTTCCAGCTGTTGGTTCTCTCTGAAGGCAAGCAGAAGGGATAGGTTCAGAAAATCAATCTTCTCATGGCAGCTCTGACACAGGAAGTCCTGAACCAGACACAAGGAACACAGTGCTCTCAGCAGAGTCCAACAGAGATCTACTACCAAGATTGCCTTCCCTAAATTCAGTGATCATTGCAGCTCCTCTGTGCCTTTATTCCTAGGGAACCCTCTGGAGAAGAGGGACTGCAGGGGAGCCACGCAGCAGGGCACATGTACAAAGGAGAGCTGTGGTCGACTGCCCTCAGTGTGCATAGGGCATGCAGTCCTATATGGAACTATGTTGGGATGGAGTGGCATCAAAGCATTTGAATTTGAAAAACAATGTGACTTGCTTAGAGGATGAATGGGTTGACTCCTGAGCTCTAGCTCTTAAGACCAGGCTTTTGAGTGGAACTTCAGGACTTTCTATGCATGTTCTGCACAGCTGGAAGCATCCACTCTGTCCTACAGCTGAGTCTGACACCAGGGAGGACCTCTGGCAGTGGCATCTTTGGAGGGATTTCATGCCAGCTTGTGATGCTCTCTGTCCCACCGTCCTCTGTGCTATTTGGGCACAATGCCCAGCATACCCTCCCCACAGAGAGGGTTTCACATCCCAGCATCCCAATCTAACTCAGAGGCTTGTAAACAGTTTGAGCCCTTCTTGCATCTCACAGACATGAAGTTTGGCATGAAGTGTCACTTCTGCAGATGCTGTCACATGTGTCATGACTATGTCTCACTGTGACAAGTCTAGACAGTAACAGGAAGGTTACAGTGACTATTGGGTGAGTCAGTAAACTTTAATGTTGGATGAGGCAAACTATTTGCACGTTTCTCATGAGTGCCAGGGAATCCAGGGGACAGCGTGACAGCAAGAGGGCTTAATACTTATTTATAAGATCTGCCTTCACAAACTGACACTGGATATAAGGATGAAGAACCTTTTCCTTTCCTGTGAGATGAACAGCTACTGTCACAACCCTTGGGAAGATATAGCCTGAGGCTATGGTATGGAAATAGGCAGCAAGGAGGCCAAAAGGCAACAGCCTTTGTTCAGGAACTAGTATGCTCACAGTAAAAAGCATCATCCTGAGCAAGTAAACCTGTTCAGCTATGGTCTGTGTAATGAGTTACTAGTCTATATAGTTCTGCTGCACTAAGAAATGGCAACAATAAAAACCCCTTCCCTAATCCTAGAAGAGACCAACTCTGTATTCTGTGTGGCCAGAAGAGTGACCTCAAGTCGGGGCAAATTGTGGTAGGAAAAGTCTTTGAAAAGGGGCAGGAAAAGAGAACTGAGATACAATAGAGTAACTGGAAGCTATAACCAGGCATGCAGGAGTAGGTGCGAGCAAGCAGAGGACAGCAAATTGCCAGGGCTCAGACTAACACATACATGACACTCCTCTTGCCTGGGGCAACTCTCCCCCACAAGTAGAAGTATTGTCCTCTCTGACAGCAGCAGTCCTGCTGCCTTACACATTTCCTTGGAGAGTCAAAGTGTGGCTAACATGCAGAAGGAAATAAGGTCTGATGTTCTCTCAGTTCTGCAGGGGATTACCTGTCTCCAAACTACCATTTGATAGGTCTTGTTTGCCTTTATTTTCTTATTGAGCTTTGTAATTTAGGTCTTTCAGTTTCTATTCCTCCTCCTCCCCTTTTAGTACTTCTAAAAGTATTTCAGTACTTTAGTACTTTTATGCATTGATTGGCTGAATTTTAGTTTCTTGGGACAAATTAATATTGTTTAATTCTTTCCCAGCAATGCCAGAAGCCTTTGAGCTGTATGAAATCTGTAAAAAGAGTAATGCCACTGCCTCTTGTGAGAACAGTGAAGGAGCGTAGAGAGTAGCCTTGTGCTTCTTTCCTGATAGGCCACTTTCTTCAGGACAAGGTCAGACTTCTACCAACTCTGTTTTTGCAGGGAAGAGATGAAGTCTGATCTCACTGTGATACCACAGTTCCCCTTTCTTTCTGCCATTCACACTGCAATCAGGCCACCCACATGAGGTTTTGTGGTAGTCACTGCTGTCCCTGTTAAACAGTGTTAAGGTGTATATAAGCAAAAGTTGCACCCCCAGTAATTCGTAGCACATATACAGATGGAGAAGCTCTCCCGCATGGGATTGCCAGCAGGGATGTGCTGCGTGCAAGGGATTGCCCCGATGAACCAGTCAGTCCTTCCAGGGCACTCTGTTGGGAACAGCAGTGACGGTACCAGTTCCACATACAGTCACATCATAGTTCAAATTTGGGAGGTAGGTGAGGACCTACAAAATAATGTTTATATAGTCCATCGAACAAACAGCCATCCTTCGGTCACTACCACTCCTGAATTTCTCTTTCTAGATACCATCATCTGTGTGATTCTGAACAACAAATAAGGTTTATGTGACTTTTAAAGAACCCAGACAATGAAATGTAAATTACAGATAAGGCAGGGGTGATCTCACGAGTATTCATAGAAGTTATTGTTTGAAAAAAGCACAAGCAAGGTCAGTCTGCAGCTCTCCCTCCTCAGTGCAGCTCAGACATAATTGCTTTCTGGCTTGTCAAAATGCAGTTCAAGGAAACACCACCAAGTTTTAAGCTGAGATTCTCATTAAAAGCCCTAAAGCAAGAATATACATGGGTTTGGGTGAGTGAGGAGGAGGTTAGTGCTGCTACAGAGAAAGAAGTAACATTCAGAATAATCAGAACTTAACATTAAAGTACAGTGTGGGGGAGAGTAAAAGAGAATGGATGGAAAAACATTTTGCATTAGCATAGTTTATGTCGTTCATAAAGCTCATAGTGCAAAACCCAGTTAAATTTACCCTAGGCCATGTTCCTGAAGCCTCTTCTGCTTTTGGGACTTCTTCCCTCCCCCAGTCAGATTTCCTGAGCCTCGTTAGAGACAAAGAGATGTGGTTATAGAGCACAGAGAAGCCAAGGCAAAACAAGCAGGGTACGAAGAGTACTACAGGCAATAGGACCGGCTTTGGGGATAATAATCTTACCAGCACTTGATTGCTGCTCTAAGAGTAGTTACTCAACCCCTCTGAACAAATTAAATGGGAATAGCACTGAACCCGCAGCAACCATAGTGCAGCCTGCAGAGGTGCTGAGAGCCAGGCCAGGCAGGGTGCTGGATTAATTAGCACTGACATACTTCTCTTTTCTCCATTCTGCTGGCTGAGGACTTCGGTCACACTCACTCTTCAGCTACTATTCAAATTGTTCAGAAGGGGGTTGTAAAAGCAGCAGGTAGATGTGACTATAAACTGTTCCCATATTGATTGCAGAGCTGCAAATACAGTTACAACTTATGGTTACAGTGTCACAAGTGCCACATCTACAAAGTTGCGGGGTTTTTTGTCTGAAATAAGTGATACAAAATAATATTAACATATGATTAATATAAAGGCACATCTAAGAGTCACAATTAATTATTATAGCCATAATACAAAACTTGAGTGGCACATGCATTTAACACATTCACTGTGGTTTTACAGCGCTATAAATAGCAATCACTGTGAGCAAAAGCTGTAGCATCTCTTCTTCTCTCCACCCCCATCCCCAAACAAATCACTCACGATAACGTCAGCTCTTATTCGAACACAATAAGCTGTAATCACATGAAGTATTACTCTGATTTAATCCTATTTGATTCAGTTTGGCTTGCAAGGAGTGGCCAGTAATATCTGGTTGCATTGTGGCTAATGGTTTCTTATTTCATACCAGCTTTCAAGGGCTGATACCCCTCATCTTCTTTGGCCAGAAGAATAAAGTGGCAGGTTCTGGCAGGTAAGAAGAAGAGATATTCTGGTGGCTGGGATGGGGTATTTCCCTTCTTTCCCTCCCATTGCTGGGCTGGCCATCACAGCTGGTAGATAGATCCTGAGCCCCAACAATTTGTCCAGGTTTTTGCTGTTTTCAGCTGGTCCAGTACAACCAGATGCAACCTCTCATAGCAAATTTTGCTTCTCCAGCCACTGTGAAGAGAACAAGCAGAGACACGAATTCAGGTCTGTGTTTATTTTTTCAAATCAACATCACGATGTAGCTAAACACCACTTGACTGCGTGCTCTATTTCCCATGGCCAACAGACAGCCACGCTGCTGGATTTGGCATGAAATGAAAAGGCAGATACCGGCATGAGGCAGGTCACCCTGCCTCAGCCCACACCAGGGATTTTGGTAAGTATTAAGCCACACCTTCGCTTCATGCCATTTCATGATCTTTATACTCCAGCTGATAACAGACCCCAGGCTTCTGGCAGATTCTGAGCCAGGTTGCATTCAGCATCACAAGGGGCAGAAGACACTATCTGTGTTCAGGAAGCTAGGCTGGTGCAGGGTTGCACCAGTGCAAGGGTAGCAGTGAGGAGCATGTCAAGAACTGTCATCAGGAGCATCCTTACGGCCCATCATTTCATGTACTGATTGATGGACCCAGAGAATGTTTTAGCACTGGGAGGTTAAAGCAGGTAGCACTGAGACTAGCATGAATTTGGCAACAATGAAAAATATTTTGACTAGCTCATAACTTCTTCCAACTATTTTTTCCAGGTGACTCCTAATTTCCTTCTTTCTTTCATCTTAGCTGGAAGGGAACTTTAATGCCCTTAGAGTAGTCAAATGGGGTCTTACCTACAAATACACACACATGCAGTCCCACACTTGTCATTCCATGAAAGTTGAACATTGAGTCTATTTTCCACTGATTTATTTATTTAGTTCATATAATGCATATTAATTGTACTTCAGTAATGTTTTTCCTCAAGTTATAAAATACCATGTTGGAAAATTAATACTGATCTTCAGGGAAAAGAATGAGAAAATGTCAGATATTTCTCCTTTGAGCAAGAGGAGCTGACAAACCGTGAAAGTTACTTATTAAAGGAAATAGAAATGGAATTTATTTGGAATGCCAAACATAATAATGGCAGCCAGCAGCTGCATCAGGTAAAATAATTTTTTCTGCCTTTGTGTCACAGTAACAATTGGTGCTAAAAGCAGACACCTGAATCTAGTGGGTTACCAAATATGATGTAACTATTCAGTGAGAAGCACCACTGTCTTTAGAATTAAATACCTTTCTGAAGAGATGCTATGCTGAGGACCAAAATGTAAACCACCAATCCAGGACATTCATGCAACAGCTCAATCTTCTACTTAGAAAAAAAATATATATAAGAAAGCAGCTAACACTTTGAAATAAATGAAATTAAAAAATAACTGCCTGTCCTGTTGATAACAAAATGGCAGGTCCAGGTCACAGCATTTATTAACCAGCTACCCAGTTCTGTAAAGGCTGCACTACTTGTCACAAATGATGGTTTTCAAAAGAATTTAGGTCAAGTAAGTACTTGGCAAACAGACACTGTGGTGAACAGCAATGTTCATGCAGGCACCTCTGGAGCTCTGCAGACCCACAAAAGGAGTGAATCGAAAGCAAAATGGTTTTAGTGAATGGTTTTAGTGAATTCCCAACTGCAAGGAACTTCTACCAGTCCAGCCCTCAGACTAATGACCACTCTAGGTCTCTTCCAACTGAACATTTTCCTATCTTTGGTCTTTTCATGAGAAGACATCTTACCAGGTAACAATGTGCTCAGTTAAGATTGTTTGGTATTTGAAGAGACTATTGAAAGTAATTTGAAAGATCTGAGATGTCTGCAAACACTGGAAAATGTGTGGACCAGAAAGCAAAGTGGTGTGGTGGTTCTGTTGGACACAAACCCCAAAACCAGGCTTCTTCCAGCTGACGCCAGTTGTGCAATATGTGTCTGGTCTTGCCCATCTGTGGGAATCCTCACATGGAAGTACCATCACCCACTGTGGATACTGCTTGGCTTTCATTATGAATGCCCTCTAATTCTTCAGCCAGCATACACAGATCTTGAGCCTGGATGTTTTATTCAATTTTTTCATTATTTCTAGTTTTTAGCACTTCGTCCAGACATCCTGCAGTGGTCCAGCCTAACAGGAGGCCAGATAAGGGCGAAAGAGAATCCCAGTTTGCCCAGTTTGCTTCAGCATGCTCATTGCAGCCACACAGTTGTCAAGAAACAGCTTGTAATTCTGCAGCCTCCTGCATCCATACCTCCTGCTGTGCACAGGCTCATGACACAGGTTTGACTTCTCATCCACCTGAAATCCCACTCCTTGTTGAACTGGGTTGGTTTAGGCCATTGAGATACATCAGTGCTTTCAGGTTTAGGATCCATGCAGATGGAGTTGTTCTCAGGTGGAAATGCTGCTGGGACATGGGCTTCCCCAGAGAAACAGAGCCCACCCAGAATCTCCTATCCTATATATTGCTTTTCCCCCAATTCTCCCAACACAGATATGCTCATCCTATGGCAAACAGTCTCTTCCAGCAGGAAGGACAAGCTGCCCTCAAGCAAAATCTCGTCTGAAATCTTATACCAGGGTAAGGATGTTGGGCCTAATGCATATCTGGCTGGATGATGCAGTTTTCCTGCATCCTTTATTCTCCCTCTTCCTCCCTGTCTGTTTCCTCACAAGACTACCATGAGATCATGAGATTTATTTTCTAGAAGGCGGAAAGCTCTACATTATATTCTGGATTAAACTTGTGGCTACAAGCTGAAAAGAAGGGAAGTTGAGAACACAACAGCTACAAGTTAAGTAAAAAATACAAGCATTTTGCCCTTTCTAGCTCCTGGAAACACTGTAAATAGTGAATGGGCAGCTTTTCTCACACACAATGCCCAACTGCTGCAGGTTTCCTATCTTTGTTTCCCTGCTAACTTTCCTCAGCTGAAATCCCCCCCAGATCACAAACAAAGCCCTTTTCTTTACATTTGGAAATCTCCCTAGGAAGCAGAAGGGCACCTATTCTCCTTCTGTCATCAGGAGTGATGGGAAGAGCTGATAATCTCCATCGTTTGCTGGCCCAGTACTTCCTTTTGTGAGATCTAGTTTCTACTTGCTTGCAACTTCCCCAGACACCAACTGTCGGGATAATTTTCTACTTAACACATCTGACTTAGGCTCAGGGATTTTTAAGAAAGTTCCAGCTAAAACAACCAGCTTGTTTTAAGAGCACACCAGAAAATGTGCTCTGCTTACCTTGGAAAGACACACAGCAATTTTGTTATTCTGATCATTTCTTTGGAAGAAACAAGAAGAGTCCTTTTAGCAGAAAGGGCCACTAAGCAGAGGGCTCAGCCTCTTGTCACCAGTGTGCCTTTTGCTGCCACAGCCATGAAACTTGTCCAAGATTCCTCTGAAAAAATAAACTCAGTTCACATGGGCTCAGCAGCACGTGGACCTAACAACCATAAGGTTTAGCAGCTAAAAATCCCCCAAATCCTCCATGGACTCAGTCAGATCTAATTCTTTACTGTTAGGGTGGTGAGGTACTGGAATGGGTTGCCCAGAGAGGTAGTGAATGCTCCATCCCTGGCAGTGTTCAAGACCAGGTTGGACAGAGCCTTTGGTGATATGGTTTAGTGTGAGGTGTCCCAACCCATGGCAGGGGGGTTGGAACTAGATGATCTTAAGGTCCTTTCCAGCCCTAACTATTCTATGATTCTATGCTGCCCACATGTCCCCCAGGAGTGGCTGGAGGACCTGGCTGTCCATGCTGGCGCAGAGGGAGAAGTGGGCTGCTTCTGCTGAGGGCTGGCCATGATGTGGGGTGAAGCAAGGGACACACACCAGAGGAGGCAGCAGCAGAGGACGAGTGAAAGGTGGGAGGGCAGTCAAAGATAGGAACAGTCTCCAGTGGCACAGACCCCAAAGCATCCTCCAAAGCTGCACCCCAAGGTGGACATCATCAATTCCTCCCTGGGGGAGGGAATGACCTGGGTCTGCTGATGGCACTGGGGGTTGCCACCCGGAGAACAGGGTTTCCAGCAGCAGGTGACATCCTGGGGCACATCCCAGGGCCCTTCTCAACAGCAGGGTCCAAGCATGATCCTGCAGCTGGGACATGCCCCAGGTTATGGGATACCCTCTGCTGCAGGGACTCCTCACCAGCAGAGTGATGGAGCAGAAAAGCCCTTCCAGTGGGCTGCCTGCAAGCACTGGCCAGAGCAAGACTCCAGCTCATTAACCAGCTGAGGCAAAACCAAAATTCCTCACAGGTCTGTTGCTAACATAGCAGGAATTTTCTCTATACAGGGAATAAAGGCATATGACTCGTAGCCTGGAGAGGCTGCAGTCAGTGATCTGGGACACAGATCATCAAACAGGAGAGAATCACAATATGTTTGCTCAGCTTGTCCCATATAATAAGCCAAAAACACCAGTTTATTTTCAGTTCAGCCTTACAGGCTGTATCCAAACTGCTTATTTTGGGTCAGATTTGTTGCCCATACATGTTATTTACTTTGGGGATTGCTGCCATTTCTCAAGAGGTAAATCCTGGCTGCACCCTGAGCTTTAAAGGGCTCCATACTTCTCTAACAAGCTATGTAACAGGTCAGCAGCTTCCCTCTGCCTTGTCAGTCCTCCTCTTGGCATCCAGCAACAAAAAAATGGCCCCAGCTCATTCTTAGAAGGGGGTGAGCATTGCCCAGTGGATGAGCAGATGTATTTGCAGCGAGCCTGAGTACAAGCTGCTTCAAATGAAAATGTGCTCACAGGGATATGGTTTCCCAGCCTACATGAATGTAGATGTATCTGTAAATGGATGCAGATCAACTATTGATTTTAATTTGAGCTGCATCTGGGCTTCTGTACTGAGAAAGCAAAATCCCCTGTTTGCTGTAAATCTAGGGTTTGCTGCTTGCAAAACCTTTAAACTCTTTTCAGCACTCCAAGTCAAATCTCCAGTTTTGCACTAACTAAAAGCAGCACCCCACATTTTCTAAAGGGCTCTTCAAAAGCCATGAGAGGAAAGAATAGGTAAAACCCCCAAAATCTCAATGAATTTCAGCTCTCCAGGGATGAGAATGAGCACCAGGGGGAAGCTGCAGCTTCCAGATTCAGAACATAGATGTTGGACTCCAGCCTCATTTCTTCCTCATCTCTATTTGCCACCACTGTTAGTGTGGACCACAATACCCTTCAGAATGACAGAAAAGGACAAGTCTTCTCCTCCAAGACAGCAAAGGCTGAGCAGACCACGGGCTGTCACCAGTTCCTAAGCTGCTTAGAAGCCGGATTTTCTGAGAGATGGCAATTTAGATCCACCATCAGCGTCGTCACCCTAAAGCAAGCAACTTTTACAGCAGTATCAGTTTCTAGGGCAGGAGCACTGTATTTAATGTGCTCCCACAGCCTGGTTAGTCTTGCAAAAGGAGCAGAGAGAGTTCGTTACCAGTCAACCATGGCTGGCTTCTGGGCTGACAGCACCTCCAGGATGGGAGGATTCCTGCAACAGATGCCCTCATCTGAAGCCTCTCTTAGCTTCTCACTGTGTCTGCAAAGCAGTCTGCCCCTGCTACTTTCCCTGTTACAGAAATATCAGTACATACTTGAGGGTTAAGGTAACAACATTGTGACAAGCATGGTATCATCCAGATCAACCCATGGCGATTCTCACTGTCTTCCCATCTTCCAAATCTTTTGCCCAACTCACCTGAATGTTATGCTTGGTTCAGAGTTTGGAAAACAGCATGGTTACTGAGCTAGGAGCAAATACCAGGATTCAGAATCCTAACACGAGCATCCCAGGTTTCTGCCCACCTGGGCATACCTCCCATTCCACAGCAGGCACAATGGCATGCACAGGGGGTAAGTGAGTTTCCATGAGTATCTACCAATTCTGCAGAGCTGTGTGTGGAAAGATAACATGTCCATCTCTTCCTGAAGCACTTAGCCAATGCTGAGCCACTGAAAAGAGATGTTAGCAAGCTGATAAATAAACACATACCTGAACCCAGTCGCCTTTGGAGACTTCATCAGCTACAGAGGCTGATTCCTGCTGGAGATACACCTCATGCATCAGCGTAGTAGGAATGAAAGTACCGTGCTGGTACATGAAGTACACATATCTAGTGTAACTATGCCTATTTACACCAGTAGATGAGTTTCCTTTATGATGGAAAGAAGTCTAGCCTTAATTTTTCTACTGACTTTGTCCTCTGGCAAAACCTGCTTTCACAGTTT